>NW_022473660.1:0-56889 GCF_009769535.1 Thamnophis elegans | reverse complement strand
AAAAGAGAGAATGAGAGAGAGAATGAGAGAATGTCAGAGAGAGAAAGAGAGAATGAGACAGAGAGAAAAAGAGAGAATGAGACAGAGAATGAGAGAGAGCGAGAGAATGAGAGAATGAGTCAGAGAGAGAGAATGAAAGACAGAGAATGAGACAGAGAAAAAGAGAGAATGAGACAGAGAATGAGAGAGCGAGAGAATCAGAGAATCAGAGAGAGAAAGAGAGAATGAGACAGAGAGAGAGAATGAGACAGACAGAGAATGAGAGAGAAAAAGAGAGAATGAGAGAGAGAATGAGAGAATGTCAGAGAGAGAAAGAGAGAATGAGACAGAGAGAATGAGACAGAGAGAAAAAGAGAGAATGAGACAGAGAATGAGAGAGAGCGAGAGAATGAGAGAATGAGTCAGAGAGAGAAAGAGAATGAGACAGAGACAGAGAATGAGAGAGAGAAAGAGAGAATGATAGAGAGAATGAGACAGACAGAAAAAGAGAGAATGAGACAGAGAATGAGAGAGAGCGAGAGAAAGAGAGAATGAGACAGAGAGAGAGAATGAGACAGAGAATGAGAGAGAAAGAGAGAATGATAGAGAATGAGACAGACAGAGAGAAAGAGAGAATGAGAGGGAGAGAGAATGCAACAGAGAGCGATGAGAGATAAAGACAGGGAGAGAGGGGAGAGAGGCAGAGGGAGAGAGAATGAGAGAATGAGACAGAGAATGAGACAGAGGGGAGAGAATGAGAGAGAGAATGAGAACATGAGTCAGAGAGAGAAAGAGAGAATGAGACAGAGAGAATGAGAGAGAGAGCGAATGAGAGAGAGGGAAAGGGAGAGAGGGGAGAGAGGCAGAGAGAGAGAATGAGACAGGGAGAATGAGAGAGAGAGAGAATGAGAGAGAGAGAGAATGAGAGAATGTAACAGAGAGAGAAAGGGAGAGAGGGGAGAGAGGCAGAGAGAGAGACAATGAGAGAGAGAGAGAGAGAGGTTAAGGCAGGTGGAGTTTAAGAATGTCCTGCCCAAAATTTCAGGAATTAAATTCCCCGCAGCTGGAAAACTAGCCTTGCCAGGAGCTCAAAAGAGACAAGGCCAGGGGTTTCCTTAACTGAAGGGGTTTGCGGATCCCACATCTCAAAAGTGGTTCAGTCTTAGCTAGGCCATCTCAGGAGCTCCTAAGCAAGGGGGTTGGACTAGAAGACCTCCAAGGTCCCTTCCAACAGTCTGGTATTTTCTTTTCCTCCTCCTCGTCCTCGTCCTCCTCCTCCTCCTCCTCCTCCTCCTCCTCTTCCACCACCACCACCACAAACCTGCTCTGAGGTTAAATGGTTTTCTTGCAGACCTTTCATCACCATGCTAGATAATATCATCAGTACTTACACCACCACCAAGGACCCCTCCTCCTCCTCCTCTCCACAAACCCCACACCCTTCTAATACTGATGATGTTCCCTAGTTGGGTCACGAAACGCCTGCAAGGAAACCACCTGGCTCAGAGAACACCAAGGACCCCCACACAGTTCAACCCTGAACCACTAACGCTCTCTACTATCGATATACTACTTGGAGGATGCGAGGCCTCTTTCCCTGCGGTGAAGCCGTCGCAGAGGGAAGGGCAAGCGTGCCCTTCCCTCCCCCCCCCCAGTGTGCAAATGGGTGTGGATCTCCCCTAGGATTTTGGGATCCATCTAAATCTCGTAGGGCCTGCTGTGAGATTCCCCTTTGCAAGAAGGTTTCCTCTTGATCCAATTTCCTCTTGATTCTCTTTTTTAATGAGGTTTAAACTACCAGCTTTGGGGGGGGGGGGAAACCATGTGTAAAGTGCATGCGTAAACAATAATTCTGCAAAACAAGGTGTGAAACCATCGCGGATGAAAGCGGGAGCTGAATTTACGATGCTGTTGCGCTTTTGAACATGTGGGATCCCTTCAAGGCCGCCAAGGAAATGGTCTTAAAATCGATCGGTTGATCCGGGAGTAGAATTGGCTTCTTCTGGGTTGGTGGATCACTGCAGAAGAGTTTTAGGCGGGGAAATGTTCAACCTTGATTACTTTTTAAGACCCTTTCCTTCTTCCCTTCCCTCTCTCCTACTCTCCCCCTTCCCCTTCCTACCGTCTCTCCTTCTCTTTCTCTCCCTTCCTTCCTCCTCTCCTTCCCCTTCCTTCTTCCCTTGCCTCTCCCCTACTTCTACTCTTCCCTTCCTACCCTCTCTCCTTCTCTTTCTCTCCCTTCCTTCCTCCTCTCCTTCCCCTTCCTTCTTCCCTTGCCTCTCCCCTACTCCTCTCTTCCTCCTCCTACCCTCTCTCCTTCTCTTTCTATCTCTTCCCGCCTTCCTCTCCTTTCCCTTTCCTTCTTCCCTTCCCTCTCCCCTACTCTTCCCCTTCCCCTTCCTACCATCTCTCCTTCTCTTTCTCTCTCTTCCTCCTCTCCTTCCCCTTCCTTCTTCCCTTCCCTCTTCCCTACTCTTCCCCTTCCCATAGCTGGCTGGGGAATTCTGGGAGTTGAAGTCCCCGGGTCTTAAAAGTAACCAAGATCAGATAAACCTGGTTTAAGCCCTTCTCCAAGCCAAACCTCCCCATTCCGTGCAAACCTGGAACTTGTGTGTGCATTGTCCGTACAGGGAAATTAAACAAAAAAACTGGAGTTTTCTTTTACAGAACAAGGCGCGGAAACGGTGCCCGAGGCCGACGGTCTCGTTATCTTGCGTTGCTGCTTTTCTGGACTGTGCCAAGTGGCGTGTTGTGTTTTCGTTTGTCGTCTCGCCCAACGTCCCAAAGTGTTGTAATAAAAGTGAAGCGTGACAATAAAATGGAAGTTGTACCCTCTGGTTTTCGGGTGACCAAATGATTGACGGAAATTTAAAAGTTTTCCCGGGGAAAGGACACCTTGACTGAAATTGGACAGCCCCCTTGTGGAGTACTGTGAAGCCATGGCAACTGTACTGCACTTTACAGTAGAAGCCGTTTTAAGGCACAACAGGCTGTATCTTAACAGAACACATACCCTGTGTGGTTTTACCCCCACAATATTTGTTTCCAGAGAGTAAACACACACACACACACACACACAGACACACACAGCCATTGATAGATAGATATTAGAGAGAAGGATAGATATAGATAGATAGATAGATAGATAGATAGATAGATAGATAGATATTAGAGGGAGGAATGGATAGATATTAAAGACAGGGATAGATAGATAGATAGATGGATGGATGGATGGATGGATGGATGGATGGATAGATAGATAGATAGATAGATATAGATAGATAGATATTAGAGAGAGGGATAGATAGATGGATATTAGAGAGAAGGATAGATAGATAGATAGATGATAGATAGATAGATAGATAGATAGATAGATAGATAGATAGATAGATAGATGATAGATATTGAGAGGGTAGATAGATATTGAGTGGGATAGATAGATAGATAGATAGATAGATAGATAGATAGATAGATGATAGATAGATATTAGAGAGGGATAGATAGATATTAGAGAGAGGGAGATAGATAGATAGATAGATAGATAGAGATCCTTTATTCAATTTTTAAACAAAAACGATAAAAGCTAAGAGAAACTACTACTTACAACCAAACGTGAGCCCAAACTTTCTGTCGCTCAGCGAGACAGTTTTTGCCTCATTTTACAACCTGTCTTGCCACCGTTCTTAAGTGAATCACTATTAAAAGTTAGCAACCCGTTTTAGGAAATGAATCTGGCTTCCCTCTTGACTTTGCCTGGCTAGGCTGCAAAGGATTATCCCATGATCCCGGAGCATTGCAACCGTCATAAGTACATGCCAGTTTCCAAGCATTCCGATCACGCGAATGAGAAGAGAACCTGGAACGGTTGTAAAATGTGACAAACGGCCGTAAGTTACTTTTCCCAGTGCCGTTGTAACTTCCAATCGGTGGGTTACTACTCGTTTGGACTGATTCGGCGGAAGGGCTCGTGGTTTGGCAGCCTGGGTCGCGGGGGAAACTGGCAGGGACCCAGGCCTGCTACGCCCCCAAACCGGTTCTCCCGTACATCTCGTTTTTCAGTTCTGCGCATGCGCAGAACAATTTTAATTGCACTCTGCATGCGCGCATCACACGCATCAAATGGGCGAAGCGGCAGTCCTGCCTTCCGGAACCCAACCCTGCTTCAAATGGTCATTAAATGAACAGACGTTAAGCCGAGGACTGGCTGTACACTCGGGAGGGACCACTTCCTCAGAGCTACCGTAGGGTGAGGAACACAACTCGGAAAAGCCGACCTCTCGGATTCCCCTCCCAGTGTGGAAACCGCTGGAGAAAGACGGATTGTCCATGTCCTGGAAGGCGGCAGCACTGGATCCCTCCGATCCAGTGGTGGGCTTCAAATTTTTTTAGAACCTCTTCTGTAGGTGTGGCCTGCTTTGTGGGAGTGGCTTGCTGGCTATGTGACCGGGTGGGAGTGGCTTGCCATCCATGTGACTGGGTGGGCGTGGCCAGCTTGTAAAATGTGGTGAAACTCACTTAACAACGCTCTTGCTTAGCAACCAAAATGTCGGCTCAGAAACTCTTGGCATTTGAAGCACGCGAGTCTTAAAGCTGTGAAATTAAAGCTGTCAAGTTGAGGACGGCCTGCGGTTTCTGGGTATTTATTTATAGGGGGAGAAAATGTCCGGACCAAACGTAATTTCTAATCTTGGATTTTCCCCCTTAACAGAGGGAGCCCCCCCTGTGGAGTACTGTGAAGCCATCACCATGGCAACTCCAGTGCGCTGTACAGTAGAAGCCATTTTACAGCAGTACGGAAGCCATTTGACAGCACAACAGGCTATATCTTAACAGAACACACAAATACCGAGGGGTTTTAGAGGTGTCTTACCATCACAGTATTTGTTTCCAGGGAGTAAGCCCAGTGGTGAAATTCTATTTTTTTTTTACTACCGGTTCTGTGGGCGTGGCTTGGTGGGCGTGGCGGGGGAAGGATACTGCAAAATCCCCATTCCGTCCCCACTCCTGGGGCCAGCCAGAGGTGGCATTTGCCGGTTCTCCAAAGTATTCAAAATTTCCACGGCCAGTTCTCCAGAACCTACTGAATTTGACCCTGGAGTAAGTCATCTTGTGTACCAAGTTTGGTTGAAATTGTTCCGAGATTATATATATATATATATATATATATATATATATATATATATATATATATATATATATATATATATATATATATATATCCCTTGATTTATTTATCAGTACAAATATATATATATTTGTGCTGATAAATAAATCAAGGGAGACTAGTATAGATCTATTTCAAGCTATTTAGCTCTCATCAGCTAGCCATACCCTTACTGAGATTCGAACCTGTGCTATATTACATCTTAGGCAGACGTCTTAGCCATTAAGCCACAGGTCCTCCTCCTTATCAGCAGAAGCCAGGGAGGAAGGTATATATTTAGTGTCACAACCCCTGGTATGCCCCAATTAGTTCGAATCCCAGTAAGGGTATGGCTATATATATAATCATCAAGTAGACTTCCTCCCATATTTGGGCATACCAGGGGTTGTGACACTAAATACATATATACATATATATAACAAAAGTTTCAAAAATCTACGACGGTTAAATGGTGCAAATGTCCAATTTCAGGAGGGATTCAGTTCTAGGATATCTTTTCCCACTTTGTAAAGAAACAAGTAGAAGATTCAGGGAAAACCTCCTGGGGTTTAAGACGTTGGAAATTCCGCGAAGGGGATTTCTACCAAATTCAACCGCAGGGAAGAAATCCCCTATAATTCTCTTTAATCACCCACACCAGGTGCAAAGCCATAGGAAAGCATCTATTTTGGGCCTTTGCAAAACAAAACGGGAAAAAAAACCGGTCCACGCTGTCTCCATAGCAACCAGAAAATACAAGGCCTCCCTCCGAATGGCTTTCCAGGATACGGGATGTAAACACGAGATACTTCTCAACACCGCTAACGAAAAAAAATCTCTTTAAGAAATGTAAACTTCATTCGAGAAGATAAATGCGAAATCCTACTGCGAGGATGTTTGCCAACATCAGGTGCCCGAGTCGAAAGTAAAGGAGTCTGCGGATTGACAAGGGGGATTTAATGCAGGGCACAGTGGTTAGAGTGCAGCATTGCAGGCTACTTCAGCTGACTGCAGTTCTGCAGTTCAGCGGTTCAAATCTCACCGGCTCAACGTTGACTCAGCCTTCCATCCTTCCGAGGTGGGTAAAATGAGGACCCGGATTGTTGTTGGGGGCGATATGCTGACTCTGTAAACCGCTTAGAGAGGGCTGAAAGCCCTATGAAGCGGTATATAAGTCTAACTGCTATTGCTATCTATCTATCTATCTATCTATCTATCTATCTATCTATCTATCTATCTATCTATCTATCTATCTATCTATCTAATCTTCTTATCCTATCTATCAGCCATCTGTCTTTCTCTGTCTCTCTACCTATCATCCATCATCTATCTATCTATCTATCTATCTATCTATCTATCTATCTATCTATCTATCTATCTATCTATCTATCTAATCTTCTTATCCTATCTATCAGCCATCTGTCTTTCTCTGTCTCTCTACCTATCATCCATCTATCTATCTATCTATCTATCTATCTATCTATCTATCTATCTATCTATCTATCTATCTATCTATCATCTATCAAATCTATCTGGGTGAAATGAGGACCCAGACTGTGGGGGCAATATGCTGACTCTGTAAACCGCTTAGAGAGGGCTGAAAGCCCTATGAAGCGGTATATAAGTCTAACTGCTATTGCTATTTCCAACCATGGTCCCTTTAAGACGGGTGGACTTCAATTCCCAGAATTCCCCAGCCAGCCCTGCTGGCTGGGGAATTCTGGGAGTTGAAGTCCGCCCGTCTTAAAGGGGCCACAGTTGTGGATTCTTGATTTAAATGGAACACAATTTTTAACAAACAACAACTTGGAATTTTCTTTGGGGAAATGTGGTTTTTTTAAATAAGTAGCGGCGTTGATGCAACCCTTTTCTGAAAAGGTTGTGAGAAAGTGAGTCAAGGAGTTTGGCTGGAAATGCATCAATAAAAACACGGACCTTGCCAAGTTTCTCTTGATAAGATGCAGATAGCAGGATCCTTTTATGGCAGGTTGATAAAACTCTTGGCACAAGACCTGGTCCCGAAAAGCTGGAAATTCCCTATTTTATGGCCCGTAATTTTTTTTTTAATTGGGCTCGAGGGTATCTATGCTGACTGTTCAACACTCAGAAGAGATTATTTGGAGTCCAAGGTTGAACTCGGTGCTGTGAGCTTAGTAGTTTCTTTGCAGATGTTTCGTGACCCGACTAGGTAACAGCATCAGAACTAGAAGGGAGAGAGGTTTTCAAAGAGGAGGAGGAGGAAGAGCAGAAAGAGGAGGAGGAGGAAGAGGAGAAGAAATAGGAGGAGGAGGAAGGACTGTGGGCTCCTTGGTGCTCTCTGAGCTTGGATATTACCTTGCAGGCGTTTCATGACCCAACTAGGTAACATCATCAGTGCTAGAAGGGAGGGGGGGGGTTTGCAGAGAGGAGGAAGTGGAGGAGGGGAAAGAAGAGGGAGGTGGGGAAGTGGAGGGCGGTGGGGTTCCTTGGTCCTCTCTGAGCTTGGATATTACATTGTAGATGTTTCATTACCCAACTAGGGAACGTTATCAGGGCTAGAAGAGGTGGGGGAATGGTTGCGGGGAAGAGGAGGTGGTAGTGGTGGTGGAGGAGGAGTATAGGATGAAGCGGGGGTCGGAGGAGGTGGCTATGAGGTCCTTGGTGCTCTCTGATCTTCAATGTTTTCTTGCAGACGTTTCACGACCGAACTAGGGAACATCATCAGTGCTAGAGGGGAGGGGGTTTTGCAGGAAGGAGGAGGAGGAGGAGGAGGAGGAGGAGGAGGGGGGGGGGGACTTCCTTGGCGCTCTCTGAGCCTGGTTGTTTTCTTGAAGACATTTCATTACCAAACTAGGGAGTGGTGCAATGGCCTAGGAGTGGAGCTCTCGCCTCACAACCCAGGAGGCTGTGAGTTCGATCCTGGGTAGAGGCAGATATTTCTCTCTCTGGGCACAATGAGAATATTATCTGCTCAACAAAACTCCACACTGGCAACAGGGAAAGGCATCCGGCCATTAAAACACTCTGCTAGCCAGGCTCCACCCCACAAGAAATTATGGGGTCATTAAATGAAGATGATGATGATTTCATTCCCAATCTAGGTAGCATCACCAGTGCTGAAAGAGGGCAGGGGAATTCCTCAAATTTAGGATCAGAAATAACGAAGTTGAATTAAGATTTAGCACGGATTTAAAAAAACAAAACAACGGAGCCTAAAATAATTCTTTTCACTTTATTTTTGCTGGCTCTGGAAGTCAGAAGTCAGAAAACACCAGACGGAAACTCCGAATCTTTACATCGGCCTTTAAAACGAAACAAAAAATAACGAAAACAAGATTATCCCTGATCTTCTATCCTCTGCATGCTTTCTTTCCTCAAATTTGTGGGAGGAAAGGTCTTTCGGCCTAGGCCGATCCTCAAAAAGGCTCCCCATCTCAGCAGGCTCCCGGCTAAAACGAGACTCGGCTCTCTCCGAGACTCGTCCTGTCGCTCCTCGCACGCGGAACCTTCTGAAATAAATAGCCCACTCTTTCCTCCACTCGGAAGGCCCTGAGATTCCCAACCAAAGTCCCTTCTTCCTGCGGTCCCAGCAGGGTAGCCCCTCACCTAATCTTCCTCTTTTTCCACGTAGGCTTTGGGGCCCACGCGGGCCATTTGCCGGGAGAGGTATCGGTCCCGGGCGGACGAGACGGTCTCCTGGTTGCTGCGCTTAGCGAATTTGTTGACTTTCTCGGCCGGCTTTTCGAGGGTCTCTCGGCTGTCTTCGGAAGCCTTGGGGGTCACCTCGGTGGATTTCTCAGGGCTGGGAAGGTTCCCCCCTTGAGTTTGGGGGTCTTCTTGGGCCACGGATCCTGAGCTGTGTTTCCTCCTCGGCTTCTCGTCTCGGTCTGAGTCCCTCCCCCGTCCTTTTTCCCTGTTTCCATCTCGGTCTTTCTCTCTGGCCCGATGTTCCTTCTTATCTCTTCCTCTCCTCTGCTCTCGCTTCTCTTCCTCCTCCTCCTCCCAGTCCTTCCTCTTTTGCCGGTCCTCTCGGTCTTCTCGTCTCCTGTGATGGCCGTCGCTCCGACTTCGCTCATCCTTTCCATGTCTTCTCTGGCTATTTCTGTCATCGCTCTGGTGGGCTTCGTCCCTTTGGCGGTCTCGCTGCTCCGCCGGAGGGGAGCGCGGAGGTCTTTCCTTGCTGGGAGATCTGGAGCCCCTCGGGCTTTGCTTCGATTGGCGACCACGGAGGTCCCCGTCACCTGCCCCAGAAGCTCGCTGCTCACCGCGTCTCTCCGGGACTCCCTCAGCAACCGTCTCCTCGCCATCGCTGCTATGGGATCGCGAGTCGCTGTCCGCATCCAGGTTCTCTTCTCCCTTCCCGGGAACACAAGTTCCCGTTTTGTTTTCCAGACTTTGATGGGAGCCTGTCGGCTTCTCGGCAAGATCTTCTCCTTTGAACCTAAACGTTGTTTGGAGACAAAATAATCCGTAAGCATTAATTTGCTATAAATACAGGTAGTCCTCAACTTACAACAGTTTGTTTACTGACCGAAGTTAGAACGGCGTTGAAAAATAGGATCCTTTTTCACACTTACAACTGTTGTAGCATCCCCAATTATCAAGTGATTAAAATTTGGATGCTTGACAAACCGACTCACATTTATGACGGTCACAGCATCCCGAGGTCGCATGTCTTTTGTGACCTTCTGACGAGCAAAGTTCATGGGGAAGCCAGATTCACTTAACAACCGTGTTACTAATTTAACAACTGTGGTGATTCACATAACAACTGTGTCCAGAAAGGTTGTAAAAGGGGGCAAAACTCACTTAACAAATTTCTCGCTTAGCAACGGAAATGTTGGGGTCAACTGCGGTCGTAAGTCGAGGACTGCCTGTAGAGAATATCCATGAAAGTACACTTATCCCGTTGTAGGCATCACATTTTTAACAACAGCTGGGATACATATAACCCTCTAGGTATGGCCACAATTGAGCCCAAAATCTGTTACTAAGCAAGACGGTTGTTAGGTGAGTTTTGCCCTATATTATGACCTTTCTTGCCACAGTTGTTAGACCCAACTAGGTAACATCATCAGTGCTAGAAGGGAGCGTGGGGTTTGCTATCTCTTTGTATGCAAGCAGCTTGCTCCCACAGCATTGGTGGAAATGTTTTTTTCCCTTCTGGGGGTTGTTTATTTACTGTAGCTCCTGTACATGAACAGAGAGCAAACTCCACTCTCTTCTAGCACTGATGAAGTTGCTTATCTTTCCATGATTAGTTTCCACCCATTGCCCTTCCTTCCTTCCTTCCTTCCTTCCTTCCTTCCTTCCTTCCTTCCTTCCTTCCTTCGTTGTTCCACTGATTAATTATTTTGACTGTCAGGAAATTCCTCCTCAGTTCTAAGTTGCTTCTCTCCTTGATTAGTTTCCACCCATTGCTTCTTGCTTCGTGCTTTGGAGAATAGCTTCTTTGGGGCAACCCCTGAGATATTGGAAGGCTGCTATCATGTCTCCCCTAGTCCTTCTTTTCATTCAACTAGACATTCCCAGTTCCTGCAACCATTCTTCATAGGTTTTAGTCTTCACAGAATAAGAGTTGGAAGGGACCTTGGAGGTCTTCTAGTCCAACCCCCTGCCTAGGCAGGAAACCCTACACCGTTTCAGACAAATGGCTGTCCAGCATCTTCTTAAAGACTTCCAGTGTTGGGGCATTCACAACTTCTGGAGGCAACTTCTGTTCCACTGATTAATTGTTCTGACTGTCAGGAAATTCCTCCTCAGTTCTAAGTTGCTTCTCTCCTTGATTAGTTTCCACCCATTGCTTCTTGTTCTACCCTCAGGTGCTTTGGAGAATAGCTTGACTCCCTCTTCTTTGGGGCAACCCCTGAGAGATTGTAAGACTGCTATCCTGTCACCCCTGGTCCTTCTTATCATTAAACTAGACCTACCCAGTTCCTGCAACCGTTCTTCATATATTTTAGTCTCCAGTCCCCTAATCCTCTTTGTTGCTCTTCTCTGCACTCTTTCTAGAGTCTCCACATCTTTTCTACATCATGGCATCCACTGTCAGGAAATTTCTCCTTAATTCCAGGTTGCTTCACTTCTTGATTTATTTCCATCCCTTGTTTCTTATCCGGCCTTCGGGTGCTTTGGAGAATAGAAGTTGACCCCCCCAGCTCTTCCTTGGGGCAGCCCCTCAAGTATTGGAAGATGCTATCATGTCCGTCCCCCCCCCCATATCCTTCTTTTCATTAAATCAAAGATACCCAATTCCTGCAACGGTTCTTCGTCTATTCTAGCCTCATCGTTGTGGCTCTTCTCTTCACTGTTTCTAGAGTCTCAATATCTTTTTTTTCTCATCGTGGTGACTGAATGGTCGCAGAATTAAACCCTAATTTATGAATAAAATGCTCCTCCGTTTTGCCACATTATTAAAGCTTGTCTCGGATCTCCTCTGTCCCCCACGCCCAGCCAGCACGAGGCTCGCAAAGTTCCACACGGTGATTGGACAGAACAGAACAACAGAGTTAGAAGGGATCTTGTAGGTCATCTAGTCCAACCCCTTGCCCAAGCAGACGTGTCTACACCATTTCTGACCGATAGCAATCCAGTCTCTTCTTGAAAGCCTCCAGGGATGAAGCTCCCACAACTTCTGAATAACAATAACAGAATAACAGGGTTGGAAGGGACCTTGGAGGTCATCTAGTCCAACCCCTCACCTAAGCAGGAGACCCTACTACACCATTCCTGACCGATGGCAGTCCAGTCTCTTCTTGAAAGCTTCCAGGGATGAAGCTCCCACAACCTCCGAAGGCAGCTTCTCTTCCATGGGTTGATGGTTCTCACCGTCAGAAAAATTCCTCCATATTTCCAGATTGAATTCCTGCAACCATTCATCGTTCGTTTTAGCCTCCGTCCCCCCTAACCATCCTGGCTGTTTCTTCTCTGAATCCCAGGGAAGGCGTCACGTCTTCTGAACCCTGCGGTGAAGGGGATGCTTTCCATTTTGGGTCACGCTTTAACGGAGTGAGTGGCGCCTGCCACGGGGAAAGGGAGCCAACTTCCATCAGCCCGGGGGGGGGGGGGGGCTGTTTCGTTCTGCCGTTCTCTTTTTTAAGGCTCGGTCGGAAAAAGCGGCCGCCAGCTGGACGAGATGTTGACTAGCAAAGAAGGGATGGCAGAGGGGGGGCAGGGGAACCAACAAGGCTGACTAGCCGTGATTTGAGATACGGAACAAATCGTGGACCATGATGGACAGGGGTTCCATTATAACTATCATTCCAGAACTACCGTATTTTTCGGAGTATAAGACACACCAAGGTTTTGAAGAGGTAATTTTTTTTTTAAAAAGGGGGTTTGCACTCTACAGGCCTCCCAAAACCTCTGCACGCCTCATTTTCTTGTGAAAAACGGGGCATGCAGAGAGTTTGAGAGGCCTGCAAAGTGCTCCTGGGGGCTGGGGGGGGGCAAAGAGGAGCAAAAACCGGTCCATTTTTTGCAAAAAAACAGCCTGTTTTTGGAAGGATTTGGAAGGCTTATAGAGTGCTTCTTAGAGTTTGGGGGAGGGGGGCAAAAACAAGCAAAAAATGGCTCATTTTTCGCTAGTTTCTGCCCTCCCCAGCCCCCAGGAGCACTCTGGAAGCCGCCTAAAGCCTATTCATGGCCATTTTGGTGAAGTGGGTGGAGTTTCGGGAGGCCAAAAATGCTGTATTCAGTGTATAAGACGCACCCAGATTTCCACCCTCTTTTTTGTGGGGGAAAAGGTGCGCCTTATACTCTGAAAAATACGGTGCTTATGTAATTATAATTGATAATGATAACGTCATTGATATAGAAGCAGTTTCTCCAGGGATGAGCCTGGGGGGTTCCTTGGTAACGTTCCAAAAATTCGATGCCACTACAGAGGGGAAAAAAATGACTTGAACCCAGATTCTTGGTTGAGATGCTTCTGCCATTCAGTCCTCTCAAAATACACCTTGCAACCAAAGTCATCCTTCCGTGGGAGAAAAACCCTTTCTTGTTCTACACAGAGGAGGGGGGGAATGAATGTGAGCAAACCCCACGGCCTTCTAGCACTGATGAGGTTACCTAGTTGGGTCATGAAATGTCTACTAGAAAATGACCAAGCTCAGAGAGAGCACCAAGGGTCCCACGGCCCTCCTTTTCCTCCCCATTTCTAACACTGATGATGTTATCTAGTTGGGTCATAAAACGTTTGGAAGAAAGAAAACCAAGCTCAGAGAGCACCAAGGACCCCTTCACTACCTCCTTCCTCCTCCTTTTCCTCCTCCTCCTTCCTTCCTTCTCCTCCTTCTCCTCTTCCTTCTCCTTCCTCCTTCTCTTCCTTCTCCTCTTCCTCCTCCTTCCTTCTCCTCTTCCTCCTCCTTCTTTCTCCTCTTCCTTCTCCTTCCTCCTCCTCTTCCTCCTTCTTTCTCCTCTTCCTCCTCCTTCCTCCTCCTCTTCCTCCTCCTTCCTTCTCTTCCTCCTTCCTTCCTTCTCCTCTTTCTCCTTCCTTCTCCTCTTCCTCCTTTTCCCCCTCCTTCCTTCTCCTTCCTCCTCCTCCTTCCTTCTCCTATGAAGCGGTATATAAGTCTACTGCTATTGCTATTGCTATTTCTCCTCCTTCCTTCTCCTCTTCCTCCCCCTTCCTCTCCTCTTCCTCCTTTTCCCCCTCCTTCCTTCTCCTTCCTCCTCCTCCTTCCTCTCCTCTTCCTCCTCCTTTCCCCCTCCTTCCTTCTTCTCTTCCTCCTCCTTCCTTCCTCCTCCTCTTCCTCCTCCTTCCTCCTCCTTCCTTCTCCTCTTCCTCCTCCTTCCTTCTCCTTCCTTCTTCTCTTCCTCCTCCTACCTTCTCCTCCTCCTTCCTTCTCCTCTTCCTCATGCCCCTCTTCCTTTCCTCCTCCTCTTCACCTGTTCTTTTCTAGCACTGGTGATGTTCCCTAGTTGGGTCATGAAACATCTGCAAGAAACCATCAAACTCAGAGAGCACCAGGGACCCCACAGTTCTCCTCCTCCTTTTTCTCTTTCTTTCTCCTTCTCCATCTCTTCCTCTCCATAAATCCCCTCCCTTCTAGCACTGATGACGGTACCCACTTGGGTCGTGAAACATCTGCAAGAAAACCACCCAGCCCAGAGGGCACCAGGGCCCCCATCCCAAAAAGTCTGCCTTAACTTAGTTGCCCATCTTCCCCAGAGTTCATTCCGATTGCGTTTCCAATCGAGGCGCCTTTGGGAGCCGTCAAGTCCCTCTTGGCCGAGGGAACGCCAGAATTCCCAACGTCACCCAGCCCAAGCTCACCCGGCTCCCCGAAGGCTGCAGTGGGGCACCTTCTCTTCCCCCACCGTCTGGTTCAGCAGATGCCGGTAGAAGCCACTCAGGTCCTTCTGTTTGGTGACATCCAGGGAGGCTGGGTGGAGAGAGATGCAGTTTTACCTTAGGTTTACTCGGGCGCCTTAACGGAGGGAAACTACAGGGACGGAGCCATAAACCAAGGCTACCTACCTAAAGGCCAATTAAAGCAAGATGGGCTGATTGAGGACTACCAGTAATTGCCGGGCTCGATGATGGTCGTAACTTCAAGGACTAACTGCCAGGCTCGGTGTGGGTCATAAATTGAGGACTACCAGTAATTGCTAGGCTCGATTATGGTTGTAACTCAAGGACTAACTGCCAGGCTCGATGATGGTCATAAATTGAGGACTACCAGTAATTGCCAGGCTCGATTATGGTCGTAACTCAAGGACTAACTGCCAGGCTTGATGATGGTCATAAATTGAGGACTAGTAGTAATTGCCGGGCTCAATTATGGTTGTAACTCAAGGACTAACTGCCAGGCTCAGTGATGGTCATAAATTGAGGACTAGCAGTAATTGCCGGGCTCAATTATGGTCGTAACTCAAGGACTAACTGCCAGGCTTGATGATGGTTATAAATTGAGGACTACCAGTAATTGTCAGGCTCGAATTATGGTCGCAACTTAAGGACTAACTGCCAGGCTCGATGAGGGTCATAAATTGAGGACTAGCAGTAATTGCCGGGCTCAATTATGGTCGTAACTCAAGGACTAACTGCCAGGCTCGATGATGGTCATAAATTGAGGACTAGCAGTAATTGCCGGGCTCAATTATGGTCGCAACTTAAGGACTAACTGCCAGGCTCAGTGATGGTCATAAATTGAGGACTAGCAGTAATTGCCGGGCTCAATTATGGTCGTAACTCAAGGACTAACTGCCAGGCTCGATGATGGTCATAAATTGAGGACTACCAGTAATTGCCGGGCTCGATTATGGTCGTAACTCAAGGACTAACTGGCAGGCTCGATGATGGTCATAAATTGAGGACTAGCAGTAATTGTCGGGCTCGATTATGGTTGTAACTCAAGGACTAACTGCCAGGCTCGATGATGGTCATAAATTGAGGACTACCAGTAATTGCCGGGCTCAATTATGGTCGTAACTCAAGGACTAACTGCCAGGCTCGATGATGGTCATAAATTGAGGACTACCAGTAATTGCCGGGCTCGATTATGGTCGTAACTCAAGGACTAACTGCCAGGCTCAGTGATGGTCATAAATTGAGGACTAGCCAGTAATTGCCAGGCTCGATTATGGTCGTAAGTTGAAGACTACCAGTAATTACCAGGCTTGATGATGGTCGTTAAGTTGAGGACTTCCAGTAATTACCAGGCTCGATTATGGAGCTGGACCCATCCCCCACCCCCAGAACCTCCCCGATGGGAGAGTCACCCCCCCTTTCCCCCCCCCTGCCGCTCACCTTCAATGGCCGCCTCCTTCTTCTCGCGCTGCTCCTCTTCGGCCCTCTCCTGCAGCTTCTTCTTGTAGGCCGAGGTGACGAAGGCCTCCTTGTCCTGGAAGGCGTCCCCTTCCGACTCCCGCTCCTTCTGGATCTTCTTCTCCATCCGACGCTCCTGCTCCTTCTTCCGCAGCTCGGCCGCCTGCAGGATGTTCTGGATGTACTTGGGCTGCCGGGAGGAAGAAGGGGAATCCGTTCAGGACTAGCCGATAAACCCGAACTGCCAGGCCGGTTCCTTTCGGGGTCTTTGGCCTCCCACACTAATATTCCATCCTGCTCTGCTGCTTCATTAGTGGGGAATTGGGACGGGGGATTGTACGGAGTTAGATGCTAGGTAGCCATAACAACATTCTTTCTAGAAAGCCAAGGTCATTATCCTTTGTCTCTGCACCTCTGCACCTGACCGGAACTGGAGGGGTGGAACTGCCAGCGTGGCAGTGGGAGATGGGACCACGGGATGGACTGGTGGGTGTGGGGATGGCAAGGTCTTGAACTTTCAACTGGGTGGGGAAAACCGGGAAGCTTTCAGATTCGGGGTTTCCCCAGATGTGCCAACATGGCTCTCTTCATCAATTGGGACTTTGAGGAATCCTTTGCCTCGGACTCCGATTTAATTCTGGATGCTATTTGGGACCCTGACACCGACGTTACCTGGGGATTTATTTATAGGGGAGAAAATCTCTGGACCAAACGTAATTTCTAATCTTGGATTTCCCCCATTACCAGAGGGAGCCCCCCCCTGTGGAGTATTGTGAAGCGGTTACCATGGCAACTCCACTGCTCTGTACAGTAGAAGCCATTTTACGGCAGTACAGTAGAAGCCACTTTACGGCAGTAGAGTAGAAGCCACTTTACGGCAGTACAGTAGAAGCCACTTTACGGCAGTACAGTAGAAGCCACTTTACGGCAGTACGGTAGAAGCCACTTTACGGCACAACAGGCTGTATCTTAACAGAACAGACACAGGGTTTTAGGAGTGTCTTACTCCCCACAATATTTTTTCTCCAGAGGGTAAACAACTTGTGTAATTGTCGTCGTAAGTGAAGGGACTCCCTGTATTGCAGGCTAATTTCTGCCAGCCGCGGTGATTCGCTTAAGAAATACGGCAAGGAATGTCGTAAAATGGGACACAGTTCACTTAACAAAAACTGGCATCAGGAATTTTGGGGGTCAACGATGGTCAGAAGTCGAGGACTTACCTGTACCCCGTTTTTTGTCCCCCTCTGCTTTCTCCCCCCCCCCCACAGCCCCAGATGTGGCTCTCCGCTCCCCAACTGCTGTTGCCTAGGAACGGACCTTTTTTTCGGCTTTCCCCGCGAGCGAGCTGGCCTGGCTCTCGGCCTTCTTCTGCTGGATGTCCTCGTAAATGTTGTCGTATTCGTAGACGGTGGAGTCTTCGGCCAGGGCCCTCTGGATCTCCAGCTTGGTCTTTGGGGAGGACAGGGGGGGAGGGGGAGGGTTCGTTAGCGTCTTCTAGCGGGCAAGTCTAAAGTACAGCCGGCCGGGGTCCCTCGATGGGGACCGTGTACATTTAATAAATGTAATGGAGGAAAAAAGTAGATAGGAGCTCAAGACATTGAAAAAAATCAGCATTTCATAAGGGATGGTGGATGGACGGGAGAGAGAGAGAGAGAGAGAGAGAGAGAGAGAGAGATGGATGTATGGATGGATAGATAAATAGATAGGATAGATATTAGATAGGGAGAGAGGGAGAGCTGGATAAATAGATAATAATGATAGGTAGGTAGGTAGGTAGGTAGGTAGGTAGGTAGGTAGGTAGGTAGGTAGGTAGATAGATAGATAGATAGATAGATAGATAGATAGATAGATAGATAGATAGATAGATGATATAGATAGATTAGATAGATAGATAATCTCTCTCTCTCTCTGTCTTTCTGTCTTTCTGTCTGTCTGTCTGTCTGTCTATCTATCTGAGGTGATAGATGATAGATGGATAGACAAACAGACAGATGGAGTGAGAGATAAGGAGAGGTAGAGATAGATAGATAAGATAGATAAGATAGATAGATAATCTCTCTCTCTCCATCCGTCCATCCATCCATCCATCCATCCATCCATCCATCTATCTATTCTTGCCATCATTTCGCCTGGGGAGGGGGAAAAAATGGAATGGCCAAGTATGGCGGTATATGTAGCCCTCCTCTTAAAACCGTTATAGCGGCCATTTAAAGTTACAATGCCTCTGGCAACACGTGACTTATGACCAATCCTCACGCTTAGCGTCGCCAGGATCACATGATCAAAATTCAGAGGCTTGGTAACCGATGCGTATTTGCAAGCCGCATGATCTCCCTTTGCAAACTTCCCAGTGGAAATCACTTGCTTAACAACCGTGGGGAAAAAGGTCGCAAAATGGGACACGACTTGCTTAAAAACCGCCTTGCTTAGCAACCGGAAATTCTGGTCCCGATTCTGGTTGTAAGGTGAGGAACTGTGCTGTACTGAGTTAACTTAGCTGCCAAGTGAATGCCACTTTTTAAAGCGTTCTCCTATATTTTTAGCATGCCAACACAAGTAGTCCTCGACTTACAACACGGTCCATTTAGTGACGGTTCAGTTACAACAGCACTGAAAATAGGGACTTACGACTGGTTTTCACACTTAACGACCGTTGAAGCATCCCCACGGTGATCAAAATTTGGGGGACTCCTGTTTATGACGGTCGCAGTGTCCCTGGGGTCACGTGATCCCATTTTGCGCCGTTCTGACGGGCTATAAGTCCCTGCGGAAGCCAGGTTCATTTAACAACCGGGTAACTGACTTAACAACTGCAGTGATTCACTTAGCAACCAGGGCAAGAAAGGTTCTAAAAAGGGGCAAAACTCACTTAATACATGCCTCACTTAGTGATGGAAATTTTGGGCCTCAAAATTTGTGGTCGTAAGTCGAGGACTTCCTGTATTTTGAGTATCCTTGTCTTTTTTCCCCCCCCATATTGTATTTTGCACCACGAAATTCAGGCAGGGAGAGAGAGACTGGCTTTGCTTCATCGGCTATCCTAGAAAGTATTTTCCCCTTTTGAGCCGGCTGCTAAATTAAGTCTGCCTTTTGCAATGTGGTGTAAACTGCGAGCAGGATCCATGGCAATCCGCAACCTGCCAAAGCTTATTTGTCCCGTAACGACTCTGGGCGCTGCCAAAAGAAACCCAGGGGGAAAAAACAGACTCGTATAAATGTAGAGCCATCCGTCAAACAAAGTAAGTCATGGAAACTAAAAGCGTATTATTATTATTATTATTTTTCTTTTCTTTTTTTTAATGGAGCTAAGACAGCCAGTTCCAGATCGGATGCCAAGAAGAACGATTGTGTAAAACCTTGGACATAAATCATGTGAAATAGTCCGATAATGAATTCAAGCCTGTCTATTTACACGACTGATAAAAAGTTGTGAAGTCATAAAAAAGGGGGAAAAAAAGCTGTGATGGAGGGGAAAATAGGAGCAATAGCTCGCATTGATCTTTAAACATTAGTTTCAACTCATGGGGTCCAATCAGTTCTACGGAGGGATGATTCTCTCATCTGCACCCCCAAAACTGTCTGGTTCGGTTCTGCAACCCAACAAGGCAGGCAGAGACTTCAGAGGAGAATAAGAACTGCAGGAAAAAAATAATTAGCACCAACCTGCCTTCCATCGAGGACTTGCACATTGCAGGAGTCAAAAAGAGGGCTGTGAAAATATCTACAGACCCCTCGCGTTCTGGACGTAAATTGTTTCAACTCCTACCCTCAAAAGGATGCTATAGGGAACTGCAGACCAAGACAACTAGACACAAGGACAGTTTCTTCCCGAATGGCTAAACAAATAATTCCCCCACCACTGTCAAACTATTTACTAAGGCTGCCTTACTATCACTCTTAGTCTTCTCGTTGTTCCTATCCCCCATCTCCTCCCACTTATGACTGCAGGACAGAAACTTTGTGGCTTGAATCCTTTCGATTTATATGGATATTGATTGTTCCCTGATTGCTTATTTGTCCCCTGTGACTATCATTAAGTGCTGCACTTTATGACTCTTGACGAAGGTTAACTTTTTTTTAATGTACACTGAGAATATCTGCACCAAAGGCAAATTCCTTGTGTGTCCAATCACACTTGGCCAATAAAGAATTCTATTCTATTCATATTCTATTTTTTATTCTATTCTATTCATATTCTATTTTTATTCTATTCATATTCATATTCTATTTTTATTCTTTTCTATTCATATTCTATTTTTTATTCTATTCTATTCATATTCTATTTTTATTCTATTCTATTCATATTCTATTTTTATTCTATTCTATTCATATTCTATTTTTATTCTATTCATATTCTATTTTTTATTCTATTCTATTCATATTCTATTTTTATTCTATTCTGTTCTATTCATATTCTATTTTTATTCTATTCTATTCATATTCTATTTTTTATTCTATTCTATTCATATTCTATTTTTATTCTATTCTATTCATATTCTATTTTTATTCTATTCATATTCATATTCTATTTTTTATTCTATTCTATTCATATTCTATTTTTTATTCTATTCTATTCTAATTCTATTTTTTATTCTATTCTATTCATATTCTATTTTTTATTCTATTCTATTCATATTCTATTCTATTCTTTTTTATTCTATTCTATTTTATTCTATTCTATTCATATTCTATTCTATACTATTCTTTTTATTCTATTCTATTCTATTTTATTCTATTCTATTCATATTCATATTCTATTCTATACTATTCTATTTTTTATTCTATTCTATTCATATTCTATTTTTTATTCTATTCTATTCTATTCATATTCTATTTTTATTCTATTCATATTCTATTCTATACTATTCTATTCATATTCTATTTTTATTCTATTCATATTCTATTCTATACTATTTTTTATTCTATTCTATTCTATTTTATTCTATTCATATTCTATTTTATATTCTATTCTATTTTATTCATATTCTATTTTTATTCTCTATTCATATTCATATTCTATTCTATTCTATTTTTTATTCTATTCTATTCATATTCTATTTTTACTCTATTCTATTCATATTCTATTTTTTATTCTATTCTATTCTATTTTATTCATATTCTATACTATTCTATTCATATTCTATTTTTTATTCTATTCATATTGTATTCTATACTATTCTATTTTTTATTCTATTCTGTTCTATTCATATTCTATTTTTATTCTATTCTATTCATATTCTATTTTTTATTCTATTCTATTCTATTCATATTCTATTTTTATTCTATTCTAATTCTATTTTTATTCTATTTTTATTCTATACTATTCCATTCATATTCTGTTTTTTATTCTATTCTATTCATATTCCATTCTATACTATTCTATTTTATTCATATTCTATTTATTATTCTATTCTACTCTACTCTACTCAGGCCTGTGGATTTCAACTCCCGGGATTCTCAGACGCATCTCTACAGATTTGAACCCTGGGCATCCAGCATAGATTTATAAAGGTGGCAGCCATCTCCATGGTCCTCACCATTTTCGACCTTCCCACAAGCAAACTCAAGTTGGATTCACTTAACGACCACAGCAACACGCTTAATCACAGCCACAAAAAAATAAAAAAATCTTTTTAACGCTTGGACATGACTCCCTTAACGTCCTTCTTCAGTTAGCAAATGGACAATCCAGCCCCCGGCTGCGGTCGTAAAGTCGAGGAGCGTCGTTATACTGGCACGGGGGGGCACCGGGTGCAGGGCGTAGAAATGCCACGCCAACTTACTTGTTTCATGGCCTGCTTCTTCAGGGCCTCCTTCTGAAGGCTCTCGCCCACCGAAGACTGTTGAGAAAGAGAATTAAAGTGAGTTAATGACTCGTTAAGGTCTGCAGAGATTTCCCATCATCCATTCTTTTTTCCCCAGGAGGAAACTGGACTTTCTGATTTTTTCTTTGAAAACTTTTCGCTTCTCATCCCAGAAGCTTCTTCAGCTCTGGGGGATGGAAGGATTTCTACTCCTTGTAGAGAGCTGGTCATTTGCATCCTTTTAGAGGGTCGTTGAGGCCACTTGGAGGTCTCTCTGGTTCTGGCAGTCTGCAATTTCCCCCCCTGGAAATCCATTCCTTCTCCCACACCTGAATCCTCTGGAAATCCAACCCATAGGAATAGGTTCCCAGAGGGAAAGAAATTGCAGACTACGGGAACCATTTGCCCCACTCAGGTGACCCTGGAGGACATAGAGAAACCTCTAAGTGGCCTCAACAACCTTCTAAAACAGTGTTTCTCAACCTTGGCCACTTGAAGATGTCCAGACGTCAACTCCCAGAATTCCCCAGCCAGCATTCGCTGGCTGGGGAATTCTGGGAGTTGAAGTCCGGACATCTTCAAGTGGCCAAGGTTGAGAAACACTGTTCTAAAAGGATGCAAATAGATAAAAGCACATTTAAATAATTGTAATCAAATGAGAATTGTGGTACAGTGATAGGAAAATACATAATTTTTCTTTTCTTTTCTGATTTAAAATGTACAACTCAATTTGAACGAAGTATATGTAATGATGGTGAAGGAAAGGCATGAAATGTATTTGTAACCAATCGACAGGCTTTCTAGAAGATGTTAACGAAAGAGGATTCTTTTTTCGTGTGTGTTTTTGTTTAATTAAAACAATAAAACTTTTCATAAAAATAAAATAAAAGGATGCCAAGGACCAGCTGTCTGCAAGGAGTATCGATCTCTCCGTTCTCCACCAGTCAGAGCTGAGGAAGGGGCCTTGGAGGTCTTCTAGTCCAGCCCCCTGCTCAAGCAGGAGACCCTATTCCATTTCAGACAAGTAGCTGTCCAGTCTCTTCTTGAAAACCTCCAGAGAAGGAAGGAAGGAAGGGAGGGAGGGAAGGAGAGAGCATAACAGAGCTGGAAGGGACCTTGGAGGTCTTCTAATCCAATCCCCTGCTCAAGCAGGAAACCTTGTACCATTTCAGACAAATAGCTGTCCAGTCTCTTCTTGAAAACCTCCAGAGAAGGAAGGAAGGAAGAATAACAGAGCTGGAAGGGACCTTGGAGGTCTTCTAGTCCAGCCCCCTGCTCAAGCAGGAGACCCTTTCCCATTTCAGACCAGTGGCTCTCCACTCTCTTCTTGAAAACTTCCACGGATGGAGCACCACAACCTCTGGAGAAGAGCCATTCCACTGATTGCTTTAAGACCGAACAATGACAAATTGCCTTCTGAAGAGCATCGATTCCCCCCCCCCACAACCCTCCCCACATCAGATCTTTTCTGCATGTCCCACCTGCACGTCAATGACCCTCTGAACGTCCTCGCGGGCCGATCGGATGCAGCTGGAAAACCCCATCGCTCAACCTCTTTGGAGTGAGCGCGAGGAGGGACCAAAACCCTCTTTTTTCCAACACCTCGACGAAATGGCATGGTGTGAAAAATGGGTTTTATTTTATTTATTTTTTTAAAACTCATTTTGGCAGCCGCCGGAGTTTTCCAGTCCTGCCGTGACTCATCCGGAAGGCCCCAGGACTTCGTACGAGCACCAAGGAGATGATGGTGTCACTCCAAGGCTTCCTAACGTTAGCAGCTGCTCGGGGGTTTTTTCCTTTTGGCTCGGGGTGGTGGTGGTGGTCCAATTTAAGCACGGGTGACTCACCCTGGCCGACATCCGTAACTCTAACTGAAAGGCTGGGAAGCCCCTTATCCACGCCCCCGTGCCTTCGGCTGTCTGCTCCAGATGTTGACCTTTAGCGAGGGGACACCGAGATCTGGGTAGTGTTCCCTGGCCTTTCCCTTCGGACGTCCTGGGGGCCTTTCCAGGCACAAGTCAACCTCTCTGAGAAGAAAGGGCTGGGATGCTGGAGCCAGGAGAACGTCTTCGCAACCTGAAGGAGTGGGGGGGGGACTTAAGATGTTGGGGGTCAAGGAGAGAGAAGGGCTCGTTCTCTGGAAGAAGCCACAGTTGGAGGAAGTTTTATCTCTGGCTTTGGTGTCTCCCCAGAGCTCCCTAAAGCAGACTCACCGAAGGAGGAAAAAAGCATGGTTTCCTGAGATGACCATTGGTTAGCACCCCTTTATAAGGCCTTGGCAAGGCCAAACTTGGAATATTTGCATCCAGTTTTGGTCGCCACGATGTAGAAAAGATGTGGAGACTCTAGAAAGAGTGCAGAGAAGAGCAAGAAAGAGGATTAGGGGACTGGAGGCTAAAACATAGGAAGAATGGTTGCAGGAACTTGGTAGGTCTAGTTTATTGAAAAGAAGGACTAGGGGAGACATGATAGCAGTCTTCCAATATCTCAGGGGTTGCCACAAAGAAGAGGGAGTCAAGCTATTCTCCAGGGCACCTGAGGGCAGAACAAGAAGCAATGGGTGGGAACTAATCAAGGAGACAAGCAACTTAGAACTGACAGTGAGAACAATTAATCGGTGGAAGAGAAGTTGCCTCCAGAAGTTGTGAATGCCCCAACACTGGAAGTCTTACGGTTGCAGGAACTGGGGATGTCTAGTTGAATGAAAAGAAGACATGATAGCAGTCTTCCAATATCTCAGGGGCTGCCCCAAAGAAGAAGGAGTCAAACTATTTGGTCACCACACTATAAAAAAGATGTGGAGACTTTAGAAAGAGTGCAGAGAAGAGCAAACAGGATGATGATGGGATTGGAGGCTCAAACATACGATGAACGGTTGCAGGAACTGGGCCTGGCTAGTCTAGGGAAGAGAAGGACCAGGGGAGACAGGAGAGCATCTTCCAGTATTTGAGGGGCTGCCCCAGAGAGGAGGAAGGGGGTCAAGCTATTCTCCAAAGCACCTGAAGACCAGACAAGGAAGAATGGATGGAAACTGACCAAGGAGAGATTCAACCTGGAAATAAGGAGGAATTTTCTGACAAGGGAGAACAATCAATTCATGAAACTGAAGTTGCCTTTGGAAGTTGTGGGAGCTTCATCCCTGGAGGCTTTCAAGAAGAGACTGGACTGACATCGGTCACAAATGGTGCGGGGTCTCCTGCTTGGGGCCAGGGGGTTGGACTAGATGACCTCCACGGTCCCTTCAAACTCTGTTATTCTGTTATTATTCTGTTATTCAGAAATTGTGGGAGCTTCATCCCTGGAGGCTTTATAGAAGAGACTGGACTGCCATCGGTCACAAACGGTGTTTGGGAGAGGGGGTTGGACTAGATGACCTCCACGGTCCCTTCAAACTCTTGTTATTCTGTTATTATTCCGTTATTCAGAAATTGTGGGAGCTTCATCCCTGGAGGCTTTATAGAAGAGACTGGACTGCCATCGGTCACAAACGGTGTTTGGGAGAGGGGGTTGGACTAGATGACCTCCACGGTCCCTTCAAACTCTTGTTATTCTGTTATTATTCCGTTATTCAGAAATTGTGGGAGCTTCATCCCTGGAGGCTTTATAGAAAAGACTGGACTGCCATCGGTCACAAACGGTGTTTGGGAGAGGGGGTTGGACTAGATGACCTACAAGGTCCCTTCCAACCTCTGTTATTATTCTGTTATTCAGAAGTTGTGGGAGCTTCATCCCTGGAGGCTTTCAAGAAGAGACCGGGCTGCCGTCGGTCACAAACAGTGTGGCGTTTCCTGCTTGGGTGGAGGGGGTTGGACTAGATGATCTCCACGGTCCCTTCAAACTCTGTTATTCTGTTATTATTCTGTTATTCAGAAGTTGTGGGAGCTTCATCCCTGGAGGCTTTCAAGAAGAGACTGGGCTGCCGTCGGTCACAAACAGTGTGGCGTTTCCTGCTTGGGTGGGGGTGGTAGACTAAATGACCTCCAAGGTCCCTTCCAAAGCCGGCTGCCTAGGGCAGTGTTTCTCAACCTTGTCAACTTGAAGATGTCTGGACTTCAACTCCCAGAATTCCCCAGCCAGCATTCGCGTATAAACAATTCAGTGTCTAGGACAGTGTTTCTCAACCTTGTCAACTTGAAGATGTCTGGACTTCAACTCCCAGCATTCGCTGGCTAGGGAATTCTGGGAGTTGAAGTCCAGGCATCTTCAAGTTGACAAGGTTGAGAAACACTGCCCTAGGGGATTCTGGGAGCTGAAGTCTCCCAGCGGCCCCAGGTCCTAAGCCTTGCTCAGGAGGAAGGCAGGTGAGACGGAGTGAGAGAAATCCCAGCCCTGCCCTGCTCACAACCACTTGGCACGTGGGGCGAAGGGTGCAAGTGACGAGGGGATTAAGCAGACAATGCAAACCTTACAGAGCCTCGTTTTAAGGACGTTAAGAGGCCCACCTGCCACTTCTTCGGCCAGCAACCTGGGGGAGAAATGCACGCCAGCACGCAGCCCCCTTTCCCCAGCTGCCCAGAGAGCTGACAATTCCCTGCTGTGCTGCCAGGGCCGAGAGATAGAAGCTTCCTGTCCTTTCCACTTATCGGCTGGGCGTTTATTAAGAAACCTGGCGGAGTCAGCAATCTGGCCCGAGATTTCTTTGTCCACAAACAGGGTCTCTCTCTCTCTCTCTTTTAATTCCTTGGCGGCACAAAGCTTGGGAGGGAATTTCTCTCCCCCCCCCCCCCGATTATATTTTCCTGGAAGGGAGCAGCCTCTTCACCTGAGGCAGATAGGAAAACGCAGGCCATGTGTTCTTCGAGGAGAGAACAGAACACAAAGCCTGCGTGCATTGGAAGCTTTGTCCTGGAGACGGGGCTGGCTTGCCAGGGGAAAATGCCGTTATAAATGGCACCAGGAAGAGGGTGCAGAAAAACTACCACGTGGTACCACTAGGAGAGATTATGGGTAGCTGAGGGTTGGACGGTGGGGGTCCTTGGTGGTCTTCGAGCTTGGGGGTTTTCTTGCAAATGTTTCATGGCCCAACTAGGTAACATCATCAGTGCTGGAAGTGAGGGGAGTTGTGAAGTGGTTGAAAGAAGAAGGGGAGGAGAAGACTAGGGTGGAAGGGGAGGAAGAGGAGGAGAACTGTGGGGGTCCTTGGTGCTCTCTCAGCTTGGGGGTTTTCTTGCAAACGTTTCATGGCCCAACTAGGTGACATCATCAATGGGAGTAGGGGTTGTGGAAAGGAGGAGGAGAAAGAAGAAGAGGAATTGGAGGAGGAGGAGGGGGGAGGAGGAGGAGGAGGAGGAGGAGGAGAGGGGGAGGAGGAGGAGAGGGGGAGGAGGAGGAGAAGGATCGCAGGATCCTTGGTGGTCTCTGAGCTTGGGGGTTTTCTTGCAAACATTTCATGACCCAACTAGGCAACATCACCAATGCTAGAAGGGAGTAGGGGTTGTGGAAAGGAGGAGGAGGAAGAAGAAGGAGAAGAAGAGGAGGAGGAGGAAGAAGAAAAAGAAGAAGGAGAAGGGGAAGAGGAGGAGGAGGAAGAGGAGGAGGAAGAAGAAGAAGAGGAGGATGGAGGAGGAAGATTGCAGGATCCTTGGTGGTCTCTGAGCTTGGGGGTTTTCTTGCAAACATTTCATGACCCAACTAGGCAACATCATCAATGCTAGAAGGGAGTAGGGGTTGTGGAAAGGAGGAGGAGGAAGGAGAAGGAGAAGGAGAGGAGGAGGAGGAGGAGGAGGAGGAGAACTGTGGGGTCCTTGGTGCTCTCTGAACTGGGTGGTTTTCTTGCCGATGTTTCATGACCCAAGTAGGTAACGTCATCAGTGCTGGAAGGGAGTAGGGAGTTCTGTTATTTGATATGCAGTAGCTTCTCCTGAGAGGTATTTGTGTGTGTTTGGTTTTCTCCTTGGTAGTTCCTTGCTTGTTTTCTTGCTGACTGTACTCCTTCTCATACTGATGATGTTACCTAGTTGGGCCATGAAACGTTTACAAAAAACCCCAAGCTCAGCGAACAGCAAGGACCCCACAGGCCTCCTCCTCCTCCTCCTCCAAACACCCTCCCTCCAAGCACTGATGACGTTCCCTCGTTGGGTCATGAAACATCTGCAGGGACACAACCAGGCTCAGAGAGCACCAGAGACCCCGCGGTCCTTCCTCCTCCTCCTCCTCTGCGCAGCCTCCTCCTCTTCTAGCACTGATGACGTTGCCTAGTTGAAGAATGAGACGTCTGTGAGAAAACCACCCAGCTCACAGAGCAGCAAAGATATCCCAATCTTTCTCCTTCTCTCCACAAAACCCCTTTTCCTTCAAGCACTGATGATGTTCCCTAATTGGGTCATGAAACGTCTGTAAGAAAACAACCAGGCTCAGAGAGCACCAAGGACCCCCCAGTCTTCCTGCTCCTCCTCCTCCTTTCCCCCCTCCTCTTCTCCACAAATCCCCCTCCCTTCTAGCACCAATGATGTTCCCTAGTTGGGTCATGAAAAGTCTGTTAGAAATCCACCAAGCTCAGAGAGCACCAGGGACCTCAGTCCTTTTCCTCCTCCTCCACCACCTTTTTCCCCTCTTCCTCTTCCTCCTCTTCCTCCACCTCCTCTTTTCCCCTCTTCCTCCTCTTCTTCTCCTCCAGAAACTCTCTTCTAGCACTGATGATGTTACTTAATTGGGTGATGAAACGTCTCTGAGAAAACCACCGAGCTCAGAGAGCACCGAGGACTCCAGAGTTCTCTTCCTCCTCCCCCTTCGTTCTCCTCAACCCACCCTTCTAGCACTGACGATGTTGCCTAGTTGGGTCACGAAACGCCCGCAAGGACACATCCAGGCTCAGAGGGCACCCGGGACCAGGCATTATATCATCATCTTTTAGTTTAGTTTTAGTTTTCCCTTTATTTGTATGCCGCCCTTTTCCCTGGGGGGACTCAGGGCGGCTCACAGTTCAAAAAAGGGGGGGGGGGAAGGACAAACAATTTTCCAACATGAAGACAGTACAACATATTAAAAGAGAGCACAACAGTCACACAATTCGGGTGGGGCTACAATCTTAACCCCAGGCCAGCTGGGACAGCCGGATCTTTAAAGCGACGCGGAAGGACTGGAGGGTGGCGAGGGTCCGGATCTCCACGGGGAGTTCGTTCCAGAGGGTTATCATCTCCTCAAATGAGGACCCCACTTGGATTTCAAGGCTTCTGGGGAGCTCCCCCAGCTGCCTCCTGTCCTTCTGACGAGCTGCCTTTTCTCTGGAGTGGATGGAAAAAAATTGCACCGAAGACGGGAAGAAGGAATGGGCGCAACATCCGGCGTCACACAGGATTTGGTGACAAACGGCGGAGCAGCCGTCGTCGTATTTCTCAGAAGGATATCCTGGGAGAATATCCCCCCCAGGTGGAAGCATTTGAGGCTGGGATTCAACAAAACAGGTTCCCCAAAATTCAGTGGCACCTGCCCAGGTTTTCTGAAAATCCCGAAACTTATCTCGAAAAAGTCATGATGAAAAATACAAAGAGAGTAAAAGGATTTTGAACAATCCCATTAAGCGGGGGGGGGGGGGGGGATGCTAGCTTTAAGCAGAGGTTAGGCTTAAAAATCTTCCTGCTGTGTTTCTAAACCATGGAAGCAGGAAGATAATGCTGGGATGGAAGCCCACCCCTCTTAGAGCCTGCTGGCTGGGGGATTCTGGGAGTGGAAGTCCTCCCCTCTTAAAGCCTGCTGGCTGGGGGATTCTGGGAGTGGAAGTCCACCCCTCTTAGAGCCTGCTGGCTGGGGGATTCTGGGAGTGGAAGTCCACCCCTCTTAGAGCCTGCTGGCTGGGGAATTCTGGGAGTGGGAAGTCTACCCCTCTTAAAGCCTGCTGGCTGGGGAATTCTGGGAGTGGGAAGTCTACCCCTCTTAAAGCCTGCTGGCTGGGGGATTCTGGGAGTGGAAGTCCACCCCTCTTAAATCCTGCTGGCTGGGGAATTCTGGGAGTGGAAGTCCACCCCTCTTAAAGCCTGCTGGCTGGGGAATTCTGGGAGTGGGAAGTCTACCCCTCTTAAAGCCTGCTGGCTGGGGGATTCTGGGAGTGGAAGCCCACCCCTCTTAAATCCTGCTGGCTGGGGGATTCTGGGAGTGGAAGTCATCCCCTCTTAAATCCTGCTGGCTGGGGGATTCTGGGAGTGGAAGTCCACCCCTCTTAAAGCATTCTGGCTGGGGGATTCTGGGAGTGGAAGTCCTCCCCTCTTAAAGCAGGCTGGCTGGGGGATTCTGGGAGTGGAAGCCCACCCCTCTTAAATCCTGCTGGCTGGGGGATTCTGGGAATGGAAGTCATCCCCTCTTAAATCCTGCTGGCTGGGGGATTCTGGGAGTGGAAGTCCTCCCCTCTTAAAGCATTCTGGCTGGGGGATTCTGGGAGTGGAAGTCCTCCCCTCTTAAAGCAGGCTGGCTGGGGGATTCTGGGAGTGGAAGTCATCCCCTCTTAAACCCTGCTGGCTGGGGGATTCTGGGAGTGGAAGTCCTCCCCTTCTGGGAATTACTAACTTAACAACCGCAGTGATTCACTTAAGAACCATGGTCAGAAAGCTTGCAAACTCAACTTAAAAACGATCTCGCTTAGCAGCAGAAATGTCGGACTCCAACGTGGTCATAAGTGGAGGACTGCCTCTCCTTGAAAAACAGAAAGGGAACAGCTGCCTCTTCACACAAGTCAGCTCTTAGGAACCCCTTAATGAAATGTGCAGAGTGATATTTTTTAAAAGGGAAGTGAAGTTTTCTATCTGGTGTACCATCAGCTCCGGCCGAGGCAGGTGTGCCGGACTTCAATATTAGAGTTCGGTTATAAATACCCCAACTTCAGACACGCCACGCGTAACTTTTCTCCGATAAAAGAGCAGCCAGGAAATGAAACTCTCCCCCCCCCCCCCCAAGCACCTCCTTATCTCCAAAAGGCCTAAAATTATTACTGAACTAATAAAGTAATTTTGCTTTTTTTTATTAAAAAAAAAAAGAGAAAATGATCTCTCCTTTTTTTTTTAACGATAAAGGCAGACGCTAGATTTATTACAACTCGGTGAGCTGTGAAATGATGGAGGGGTTTTAAACTTTACAATCTCCCCCTGGGTGTGTGTGTCAGTCTCACAACCACAGCAGAAGACCCCCCCCACACCCGCTAATGTCGTACCACCAGGGTGGTATGTTTTGAACCCTGCACTGTCATTAAAAAAAAATTTTTTTTTAATTGGGGGAAAGCCGATCCGGCTCTGTCGAGAACAGCTTTGGCAGATTTCGAATTTGTGTTTGGAAATGTGTTCCCCGGACCTTTTTTTCAACGCTATGAAACCCTGATGGCGAACGGATGGCATGTGTGCCAGAATGTTTGAATGTTTTAATAAACTTATAGGCCGCCCAATCCCGAAGGACTCCGGGCGGCTTACAACAGTACATTTAAAATAGAAGTTAAAACACCTTAACTCCAGATTATTTTTTGCTGGCCTCTCCTCTTTCCTTCCAGAATTAGAAAACTTGCAGCCACTTAATTCGGTTTCCGCTGGCCTTCCTTATGATTTGCAAGGAAGACATGGGAGGTTCCTTAAAGATCATCTAGACGGGTGGTTCTCAATTTTGGCCATTTGAAGACGGCGGGAACTTCAACACCAGAATTCCCTGCAGCTCTCAGAGGTCAGGAATTTCCTCCTTAGCTGGGATCTTCATTCTTTGAATTGCAAATTTAATTCCTTGGCAGTCTTGCAAACAATCCCCTTTTTAGATATTTGCCAATTTTTATTAGGGGTGTTCTCTGTTGCAAGCCCAACATGGCTTCCTCCTAGAACTGGGGAATCCTGGGGATTCCTGGGGAATCCGAACATAGTTAAAAAGACCACAACATACACCCAGAGGTGGCAGGCAGAGCCCTCTCTGCGGGCACCCACGCCGTTGCCAGCTGCTTCGTGGCACGTGCATGTCCACCAGCCAACTGGTCTTCAAGGCATGCCGGAACGCCAAGGACCTGACCAGCTGGCTGGCGCATCCATGCCCCTTGGCCAGCTCTGACGCATGTGCACCGTCATGTTCTGGTTTGTGCACTCAAGTGCCGAAAAAGTTCCCCGTCACTGTCTGTACAATATTGTTGGACTGGAGCACCCGCCATGCAGGTGACCTCACCTGGAGCAGGAGGACTTGGCGGCCCTCGCTCACACGCTCCTCATCCTCACCTGCCTGGAAAGGGGCTTTCAGAAGCTTGGAGCTACCCGTCAACTGAGTTCTTGTGACCCTTTGAGATGACGTTATTTGGGGCTCCGGAGGTTAAGACCACAAAGCGCCTGATTTTTAAACCTGACGTTGGTTGCCAAACTGGGTTTTTTTAGACGCAGTTTGAGATCCTGTCATGGGGATTCTCAGCCCTCCAGGCCAAGGTTGCCCCAAAAGGGGCTTTTTTCCAGGAGGCCACTGGACTTTCCTATTTTTCTTTGGAAGATGTTTCGCTTCCCATCCCAGAAGCTTCTTCAGCTCTGCCTGGATGGAGGGGAAGGGAAGGATTGATTCTCCTTGCAGACAGCTGGTCCTTTGCATCCTTTTAAAGTGGTGTTTCTCAACCTTGGTGACTTTAAGTCCTGTGGACGTCAACTCCCAGAATCCCCCAGCCAGCATAGCTGGCTGGGGAATTCTGGGAGTTGAAGTCCACAGGACTTAAAGTCGCCAAGGTTGAGAAACACTGCTTTAAAGTGAGATTGATGCTATTTGGAGGCTCACCTGTGTCCTCAGGGTCACCTGAGTGATGCAAATGGTTCCCGTAGTCTGCAATTTTTCCCTCTGGAAATCCATTCCTTCTCCCACAACCATTCCAAGGGTCTTCATCCCAAATTGCGTAGCTAAAAGACTGAAGAGATTCTCCTTCATCCATGTCATTGTTGCCCCAAAGGTGGTATTATCCAGGAGGCAACTGGACTTTCTTCTTCCGCTCTGACAGGATGGTGGGGAATGGAAGGATTGATATTTCTTGCAGACAGCTGGTCATTTGCATCCTTTGAGAGGGTCCTTGAGGCCACCTAGAGGTTTCTCTGTGTCCTCAGGGTCACCTGAGTGATGCAAATGGTTCCCGTAGTCTGCAATTTTTCCCTCTGGAAATCCATTCCTTCTCCCACAACCATCCCAAGGGTCTTCATCCCAAATTGCGTAGCTAAACATCTGTAGAGATTCTCCGTCATCCAGGTGATGGTTATCCCAAAGGTGCTTTTTTTCAGGAGGCAACTGGACTTTCTTGGGGTTTCTTTTTGGAATATATTTTGCTTCTCATCCCAGAAGCTTCTCCCGCTCTGACAGGAATGGTGGGGGAATGGAAGGATTGATGCTCCTTGCAGACAGCTGGTCATTTGCATCCTTTGAGAGGCTCCTAGAGGCAACTCGGAGGTTCCTCTGTGTCCTCGGGGCCACCTGAGTGATGCAAATGGGGGTGGGGGCCTTCTTGGAATGGCTGGAAGGACTCCTGTGTTGTAGACTGGAGATGGGTGAGGTCATATCCCTCCCCCTCCGTTGGGGGAACAGTCACTTCACAAACTGTCGTAAGTCGAGGACCACCTGTAAAATCAGGTGTGAATGACTTAACACCACCGTGCCTAGGAATGGAATTTCTGGAGGCAATTGTGGTCGTAAGTCGAGGAATACCTGATCGCCAATGTTTATATTGAGCCTTTGCTTGGGACAAGCAAGTACAACTAATCCTTGACTTACAACAGTTCGCTTAGTGACCATCCAAAGTTACAATGGCACTGGGGGGAAAAGGGATTTACGATCATTTTTCACACTTATGACCGTCGCAGCATCCCACGATCAAAATTCAAAATGCTTGGAAAGTGTCTCATATTTAGGACAGTTGCAGCGTCCGGGGAGGGTCATGTGATCCCCTCCCTTTTGTGACCTTCTGACAGCCGGATTCACTTAACGACCATGTGACGAACTTATCAACTGCCGTGATTCGCGTAACAACTGGGGGAAGAAACGTCGTATAAGGAGGCAAAAAGTAGGGCGGGGAAAATACTCAGATTGAACAGCCAAGAAGCAGAAGTGGAAAGAGATAAAGATCTTAGAGAGGAATATGGGGGACAAGTCAAAAAAGTGGGGGGGGAAGCATAGCAATTAAAGTATTGATGCGGACAAGAGATGACGGATAGATGATTTTACGTTTCTGGTGTTGTTTTGATTTGATCTGCTTCTCCCCTCTCTTCCCTTTCTTTCTTTTTTTTGTAGGTAGGTGACATGATTAGAAGTTAGGATAGAAAGAAAATGCTTTTTAGCAAAGGATGACATGATCATCAAAAGTTAGAATAAGAGATAGAAATAAGAGAAAAGGGGAATATTAGCGAATACACTTTTACACTATATTGCCAAAAGTATTCGCTCACAACTGTTTCTGATTATGTGGGTGGGTGAGCGAATACTTTTGGCAATATAGTCTGTCTATCTCTCTCTCTCTCTCTCTCCTCTATCTATCTATCTATCTACCTACCTACCTACCTACCTCTATCTTTATCTCTCTCTCTCTCTCTTTCTCTATCTATCTATCTATCTATCTATCTATCTATCTATCTATCTATCATCTATCTATCTATCTATCATCTATCAATTTATCTATCTATCTATCTACACTATATTGCCAAAATTATTCACTCACAACTGCTTCTGATTATGTGGATGAGTGAGCGAATACTTTTGGCAATATAGTCTGTCTGTCTGTCTATCTATCTATCTATCTATTTATTTGAGATTTGATTTGAGATTTGAGAAGTTTATTTATATGCCGCCCTTTTCCCTGGGGGGACTCAGGGCGGCTTACAACTCGAAAAGGGGGGGAAAAAACAAACATTTAACACGTAGGACAGTACGTCATTAAAAAACACAACATTCCTACCATTCGGGTGGGTTACAGTCTTTGTCCCCAGGCCTGACGGGATAGCCAGATTTTAAGGGCTGTGCGGAAGGCCTGGAGGGTGGTGAGGGTACGAATCTCCACGGGGAGATCGTTCTAAAGGGTCGGAGCAGCCACAGAGAAGGCTCTCCTCCGCGTGGTTGCCAGTCGACATTGACCGGCAGATGGGACTCGGAGGAGGCCTAGTCTATGGGATCTAATAGGTCGTGTGGAGGTAATTGGCAGGAGGCGGTCTCTCAAGTACCCAGATCCACTACCATGAAGGGCTTTGTAGGTGGTAAGTAGCACCTTGAAGCGCACCCGGAGATCAACAGGTAGCCAGCGCAGCTCGCGGAGGATAGGTGTTATGTGGGCGAACCGAGGTGCACCCACAATCACTCGCGCGGCCGCATTCTGGACTAGCTGAAGTCGCCGAATACTCTTCAAGGGCAGCCCCATGTAGAGCACATTGCAGTATTCCAGCCTAGAGGTCACAAGGGCACGAGTGACTGTTGTGAGAGCCTCCCGGTTCAGGTAGGGGCACTATCATCCATCTCTCTCTTCTATCATCCATCTGTATGTATGTATGTATGTATGTATGTATGTATGTCTGTCTGTCTGTCTATCTATCTATCTATCTATCTATCTATCTATCTATCTATCTATCTATCTATATCTATCTGTATCTCTCTATCTATCTTCTCTCTCTCTCTCATCTACCTACCTACCTACCTATCTATCTTTATCTATCTGTATCTCTCTATCTTCTCTCTCTCTCATCTATCTATCTATCTATCTATCTATCTATCTATCTATCTATCTATCTATCTATCTCTATCTTTATCTATCTGTATCTCTCTCTCTCTCTGTCTCTCTCTCTCTCAATTTATCTATCTATCTATCTACACTATATTGCCAAAATTATTCACTCACAACTGCTTCTGATTATGTGGATGAGTGAGCGAATACTTTTGGCAATATAGTGTATATAATAAGAGCAATAATAAGAGAAAACATGGGGTAGTCAAATAATGACAGACTGCAACTATATAAATATGTATTACTATTAGAAATATATACCATATTTTTTTGGAGTATAAGACACACCTTCCCCCCCCCGCCACTAAAAGAGTGTGGAAATGTTGGTGCATCTTATACACTGAATAATGGCCTTCCCCCATTCCCCCAGAAGCACTCAGGGAAGTTTTTATCTTCCCTGGCTGCCAGGAGCACTCTGCAAACTTCAGCAGGACTGAGGGAAGGGAGAAATGCCCTCATTTTGGTGAAAAACAGGGGCACTTTTGCCTTCCCCCAACCCTGCTGAAGGCTGCAGAGTGCTCCTGGGAGCCAGGGAAGACCAAAACTTTTTTTTTCTTACTTACCTCTTCGAAATCTTGGTGCATCTTATACAAAGGTGCGTCTTATAGTCGGAAAAAATACGGTAAGTTGGTTGAAAGTAATAGCTATGACTAATATTTTATTTGTATTGGAATGTGTGATACCCAGGGGCCACTCTGTTCACGCATTGATATGTTTGTAAAAAATAAAAAACTTATATATTTTTTTAAAAAGCAAAAACTCACTTGCCGTATTTTTCGGAGTATAAGACGCACCTTTTTCCCCTCAAAAAAGAGGCTGAAAATCTGGGTGCATCTTATACACTGAATACCGCATTTTTGGCCTCCAGAAACCCCCCACCCCCTTTGCACAAATGGACGTGCATAGCCTTTAGGAGGCTTCCAGAGTGCTCCTGGGGGCTGGAGAGGGCAGAAATGAGCATAAAACAGGCTCTTTTCCCCTTATTTCCCCCCCCACCAGCCCTCAGGAGCACATAAGCCTCCTAAAGGCTATGCATGCCCCTTTTTTAAAACCAAAAATGGGCCTGTTTTCACAAAAAAATGGGCCGTTTTTTGCTCGTTTTGGCCCCTCCAAGGAGCACTCTACAAGTCTCCTAAAGGCTCTTCATGCCTTTTTGTGGAAAAAAAAGGGGGCTCATTTTTTGCAAAAAACGGGCTGTTTTGGAGAAATCTGCAGAGTGCAAAAACTCTGGGTTTTTTTTTTTTAATTTACCTCTTCAAAATCTTGGTGCATTTTATACTCCAAAAAATACGGTAACTCTCTTAACCACATAAATTTTGGGCCCCATTGTGGTCATAAGTCGGGGACGGCATGTATTTTCTGCTTAAGGCTGCTTTCTGACTCACAAAACGCCATAGGAATGTGTGTATGTGTGTCTTGGTGTGTGGCGCCCTCTGCTGGAGAAAACGCCTTCTGTCCTAATCACAGATTTTGAGAACCACCGAATAGGAGGCTGTGCATGCTTGGAATTCTTACAAAAATGGCAAAAATGGCTAAGCCCACATGTCATCCAGCAGCGATACACGTTCTCCTCGACTTACAACAGTTCACTTAGTGACTTACGACCTTTGCCGAGGTGGCACAGTGGTTAAATGCAGCACTGCAGGCTACTTCAGTTGACTGCAGTTCTGCAGTTCGGCTGTTCAAATCTCACCGGCTCAAGGTTGACTCAGCCTTCCATCCTTCCGAGGTGGGTGAAATGAGGACCCGGATTGTTGTTGGGGGCGATATGCTGACTCTGTAAACCGCTTAGAGAGGGCTGAAAGCCTATGAAGCGGTATAGAAGTCTAACTGCTAACTGCTATTTGCCGCATCTCAACACTATCACATGAATCCATAGTCGGATGCTTGGCAAGTGAATCGTATTTATGACGGTTGCGGGGTCCCGTGTGTGTGTGTGTGTGTGTGTCCCGGGATCCCCGTTTGCGACCTTCCGACAATTGAAGTCCGTGGGGGAAACAGGATTCACTTAAGAACCGCGTTCCTAACTTAAAAACGGCGTGATTCACTTAACAACTGTAGCGAGAAAGGGCATACACCACGGGGCAGAACTCACTTAACAACTGTCTCGCTTAGAGGGGAAAAAAATGTCGGGGTCAATTGTGGTCATGATTTGAGGGCTACCTCTATTTTGTTTGGAAAGGAGGGGGGATGAGGAGGGAAAAGGAGGAAGGGTAAAGCAGAGAAAGGAAGGGTGGGGAATTAAGAGGAGGAGAGAGAGTAAGAAGGAGGAGAAGAGAGGAGGAGTGGGGGAAAGAGTAGGGAAGAAGAAAGGAGGAAGGATGAGGAGGGAAAGGAAGAAAGGGAAAAACAGAGGAAGTAAAGGAGGGGAATTAGAGTAGGAGAGAGGGTAAGAAAGAGGAGAAGAGAAGGCTCCATCCCCATTTGCAGCACTCAGGTGACCCTGAGGACACAGATAAAACCTCCAAGTGGCCTCAAGGACCCTCTCAAAGGATGCAAATGTCCAGCTGTCTGCAAGGAGTATAAATCCTTCCCTTCCCCTCCATCCGGTCAGAGCTGGAGAAGCTTCTGGGATGAGAAGGGAAACGTCTTCAAAGGAAAAAACCAGAAAGTCAAGTTGCCTCCTGGATAAAAAGACCTTTAGGACTGATAACTGGATGGTGTTATAGCAATATTTCTCAGCCTTAGCAATTTTAAGATGGGTGGAGTTTAATTCCCAGAGCCAGCATGGGGGACGATGGCTCTTTTAGGACTCCTGGACTTCAACTCCCAGAATTCCTGAGCCAGCATGGGGGACGATGGCTCTTTTAGGACTCCCGGACTTCAACTCCCAGAATTCCTGAGCCAGCATGGGGGACGATGGCTCTTTTAGGACTCCTGGACTTCAACTCCCAGAATTCCTGAGCCAGCATGGGGGACGATGGCTCTTTTAGGACTCCTGGACTTCAACTCCCAGAATTCCTGAGCCAGCATGGGAGACGATGGCCCTTTTAGGACTCCTGGACTTCAATTCCCAGAATTCCTGAGCCAGCATGCGGGACGATGGCCCTTTTAGGACTCCCGGACTTCAACTCCCAGAATTCCTGATCCATGGCTGGCTCAAGGATTCTGGGAGTTGAAGTCCGCAAGTCATCCAAGGACTCTGCTTCCCCTACAAGCTCTGGGATTGAGAATTGACACGCAAACTTCACCAAGGCTGTTGCTACGTCCCAATGAAAGGCCCGTTTTCCAGGCAACACACAAAGCCACAATCACACCCACTCATCCAAGCTGCTTCGGACACTGACCTCTTCGTCGGAGTCGTCCATAAACGCCGCATGCTTGACCAGTCCTTTCTGCTGAACCTTCTTAGGGAAGATAAGTCCATACCTGTACGGAGAAAACCAAAGTTTTTATGTCTACGGCAGTGTTTCTCAACCTTGGCAACTTGAAGATGTCCGGACTTCAACTCCCAGAATTCCCCAGCCAGCATTCGCTGGCTGGGGAATTCTGGGAGTTGAAGTCCAGACATCTTCAAGTTGCCAAGGTTGAGAAACACTGGTCTACGGGATTCACCAGGGTTGAATGAATTTCAGGCTTACATCCTGTCTGTTTAGGGGCAAAAGAAGGTACAGGTATCCCCTTGGCCTATGGCCACAATTCCGCCCAACATTTCCGTTGCTAAGCGAGACAGTTGTGAAGTGAACGTTGCCCCGTTTTACGACCTTTCTTGCCACAGTTGTTAAGTGGCTTCACTGCAGTTGTTAGGTTAGTGACATGGTTGTTAAGTGAATCTGCCTCTCCCTCCCCCCAATTGACTTTGCTTTGTTGGAAGCTTGTCAAAGGGGATCACGTGACCCCGGGACACTGCGACCGTCGTAACTATGAGTCAGCTGCCCAGCATTTGGATTTTGTTCCTGTGATCAGGAAGATGCTTCAAGTGTGGAAAAAAAACAGCACTTTGCTTCAGTGCTGTTGTAACTTTGGAATAGAGTAATAGTTGGAAGGGACCTTGGAGGTCCTCTAGTCCAACCCCCTGCCTAGGCAGAAAACCCTACACGATTTTGGTCACTAAACGAACTGTTGTAAGTCAGGGACTGGCTATCTGTATAAGCAGACTTCTGTTCACCCACTTTTCTCCTTACAAGAAAATTTACTTTATGTGATCAAGTACAATAAAATACAATAGCAGAGTTGGAAGGGACCTTGGAGGTCTTCTAGTCCAACCCCCTGCCTAGGCAGGAAACCCTATACCGTTTCAGACAAATGGCTATCCAACATCTTCTTAAAGACTTCCAGTGTTGGGGCATCCACAACTTCTGAGCCGAGGTGGAGCAGTGGTTAAATGCAGCACTGCAGGCTACTTCAGCTGCAGTTCTGCAGTTCAGCGGTTCTAATCTCACCAGCTGAAGGTTGACTCAGCCTTCCATCCTTCCCAGGTGGGTGAAATGAGGACCCAGACTGTGGGGGCGATATGCTGACTCTGTAAACCGCTTAGAGGGGGCTGAAAGCCCTATGAAGCGCTATATAAGTCTAACTACTATTGCTATTCTGGAGGCAACTTCTGTTCCAATGATTAATTGCTCTACCTGTCAGGAAATTTCTCCTCAGTTCTAGGTTGCTTCTCTCCTGGATTAGTTTCCACCCATTGCTTCTTGTTCTACCCTCAGATGCCTTGGAGAATAGTTTGACTCCCTCTTCTTTGGGGCAACCCCTGAGATATTGGAAGGCTGCTATCATGTCTGCCCTGGTCCTTCTTTTCATTAAACTAGACCTACCCAGTTCCTGCAACCGTTCTTCATATGTTTGAGCCTCCAGTCTCCTAATCCTCTTTCTTGCTCTTCTCTGCACTCTTTCCAGAGTCTCCGCATCTTTTTTTAAATCGTGGCGACCAAAACTGAATGCAGTTTTCCAAGTGTGGCCTTACCAAGGCCTTATAAAGGGGTATTAAGTGCATACTTTGATTTTAAAACACTGATATCTTGCGACGGGTACAAGTGTTTTGTACACAGTTAAGTGGGTTCTCCCCCCCCCCCATTTTGTGACCTTTCTGGTCATAGTTGTTAAGTGAATCCCTGCAGTTCTTAGGTTAGTCACATGGTCGTTAAGTGAACCCGGCTTCCCCATGGACTTTCCTTTTGTCAGAAGGTCGCAAAAGGGGATCCCGTGACCCCGGGACACTGCAACCGTCATAAGTATGAGTCAGTTGCCCAGCATCCTGAACTTTGATCGTGTGACCATGGGGATGCTGCAACGGTTGTTAACGGTGAAAAAACGGTCCCAAGTCCCTCTTTTTCAGCGCCTTTGTAATTTGGACCGGTCACTAACTGAACTGTTGTAAGTCGAGGACTACCTGTATTGATTGGTGTGTGTTTGTGTGTCTGTATTGATATATATGTGTATGTGTATGTGTGTATGTGTGTGTGTATATATATATATATATGTATTGATAGATATGTGTATGTATTAATATGTATGCGTATACGCGTGTGTATATATGTATGTATTGATAGATATGTATGTGTATGTATTATATATGTGTATGTGTATATGTGTGTGTGTGTATATATATATGTATGTATTGGTAGATGTGTGTGTGTATTAATATATAAGTGTATGTGTGTGGTGTGTATATATATATATGTATGCATTGATAGATATGTGTGTATGTATTAATATGTTTGTATGTGTGTGTATATGTATGTGTGTGTGTGTGCGTTGATAGATGTGTGTATGTATTAATATGTGTATGAGTGTGTGTGTATATATATATATGTATTGATAGATGTGTATGTATTAATATGTATGCGTATACGCGTGTGTATATATGTATGTATTGATAGATATGTGTGTATTAATATATGTGTGTGTATATGTATGTATGTATTGATAGATATGTATGTGTATGTATTATATATGTGTATGTGTATATGTGTGTGTATATATATATGTATGTATTGGTAGATGTGTGTGTGTATTAATATATAAGTGTATGTGTGTGTGTGTGTATTATATATATGTATGCATTGATAGATATGTGTGTATGTATTAATATGTTTGTATGTGTGTGTATATGTATGTGTGTGTGTGCGTTGATAGATGTGTATGTATTAATATATGTGTATGAGTGTGTGTGTATATATATATGTATTGATAGATATGTGTATGTATTAATATGTATGCGTATACGCGTGTGTATATATGTATGTATTGATAGATATGTGTGTATTAATATATGTGTGTGTATATATATATATGTATGTATGTATTGATAGATATGTATGTGTATGTATTATATATGTGTATGTGTATATGTGTGTGTATATATATGTATGTATTGGTAGATGTGTGTGTGTATTAATATATAAGTGTATGTGTGTGTGTATATATATATATATGTATGCATTGATAGATATGTGTGTATGTATTAATATGTTTGTATGTGTGTGTATATGTATGTGTATGTGTGTGTGTGTGCGTTGATAGATGTGTGTATGTATTAATATATGTGTATGAGTGTGTGTGTGTATATATATATATATATGTATTGATAGATGTGTGTGTGTATGTATTGATATATGTCTATGTGTATGTGTGTGTGTGTATATGTGTGTGTGTATGTGTATATGTATGTATAAGTATGTATTGATATATGTGTGTGTGTGGGGGGGTATTTTATTTTATTTTTTAAAACCGCCCTGCCAAGCTGCGGATGAGGGTCAGGCCCAGCTCAGAAACCGGCATTTGCTTATGTAGGATAACAACAACAACAGCAACACAATAACAATAACAACAACGCTGACAATTGCATATCCAGAGAGAAGCAAAGCACCCAATTTGGGGAGGGGGGGAGGAACCCCCAGTATGGAAACCGACCCCTCCCCAACTAAAAGGCCTGGAAGGGGGGGGGAGGGGGCCATCAGGGCCAGCTCGCCCCCCTCCCTCCAGCCCCCCCCCACCGGAATGACGTCATTCTAGGGGGTCCTCGTGACCACCCCCCTCGGGCCTCGCGTTTGAGTAGGCCGCGACCCCCCCCAGCTTTCCCCCCCCCATCTCAGCAGCGCCCCCCCCCGTGCCCCCTCCCACCGCAGGCGCCGTCTGCCCATGCTCAGAGGCCGCCCCGGCCGTCGGCCGTCGCCGACAACAAGGCCGGACTCACTGTTTTCCGGGCGCCGCCATCTTGGAGGCCGGGCCTGCGCGACGCCCCGCCCCGCATCTTCTGGCCCCGCCCCTCTAAGGGCCCGGCCCGCCTTCCTTCTTGCTCTGCACGGGGGGGGGCAAGGGAGGCGTTCTGCGCATGCCCAGGGAGCGCCTCTGTCTGCCCGAAGTTGGGTTAAAATAGAGAAACCCCCCCGCTCCCCGCCCCGAAAAAAGGGGTCCCAGTTTTAATATAAGGAATTAAATTAATATTCATTTTTTTAAAAAAATTCTGATTTATTAAATTAATTTTCACTTTTAAATTTTTTTAATGAATTTTCATTTTTAATTTTTTAAAAATGTAATTAAAATGAATTTTCATTTTTGGAGAGCAACAGTCTGCCAAAAGAGGATTTTTTTTTCCTTTAATTTCAAAATGTCCCTTTGAAAAGGTTTAATTTGAGGCAATGAAATTGTATTTTTATCTGTCTGTCCTTCTATCCATCCATCCACCATCCATCATTATGCATCTATCCAATCATTCTATCTATCTATCTATCTATCTATCTATCATCTATCTATCTCTATCTCTATCTCTATCTATTTCATCTATATATCTATATCTATATCTATATCTATTATATCTATATCTGTCTGTCTGTCTGTCTGTCTTATCTATCTATCTATCTATCTATCTATCTATCATCTATCTCTTCTCTATTATCTGTCTATATATCTATCTATCTATCTCTTCTCTATTATCTGTCTGTCTGTCTTATCTATCTATCCATCCATCCATCCATCATTATGCATCTATCCAATCATTCTTTCATTCATTCTATCTATATCTAGCTGTCTGTCTGTCTGTCTTATCTATCTGTCTGTCTGTCTATCTATCTATCTATCTATCTATCTATCTATCTATCTATCTATCTATCTATATCTATCTATCTATCTATCTCTTCTCTATTATCTGTCTGTCTGTCTGTCTATCTATGTCTGTCTGTCTTATCTATCCATCCATCCATCCATCCATCATTATGCATCTATCCAATCATTCTTTCATTCTATCTATCTATCTATCTATCTATCTATCTATCTATCTATCTATCTATATCTATCTATCCATCCATCCATCCATCCATCATCTATCATTATCTATCTATCTATCCATCCATATATGTATCAATCAAAATAAATTGTCCCTTTCCAGATACCTTTTTTTTTAAAAAAAAAAAGTTCTAAAATGGAAATTTCCCTTTCAAAACATTAGGTTTTTATTTTATTTTAACCCAACTTTATTTCTTCCTGAGTTATTTCAAGGCAGCAAACATACCAAATCCTTCCTCCTCCTCCTCCTGTTTTCACATTTTTGTGAACCTTTCCTATTCATATTCCTCCTAAGATACTATGAACATAATGATAGGACCTGCTTTTCCTATTAAAGTTAGCAACGTTGTGTGTTGTGTAGTTTGCACTTGGAGCTTTGGCTTCTCCGCACTTCATGCTTGGCTTTGGAGATGGGAGGTGTGGGTTGTGCACATACACAGGCACACAAGGCCTGGCTAGAGAAAGGAATCTAGAAAAGAAAGTAAAGGAAAGATGCAGAATACAGTATTAAATGGGAAAGGCGGGGGGAGAGGGAGAAATCAGAAAACAATTAAACATACAAGTATATATTTAAGAGTGGGATATAAAGGGGGAAAAGCATAGTTAGGATAGATTAGTTAAGGGAAGGGAATAAGAAATGATACTAAATTATATTTGGGTTTGTGGAAATACTATCCCAAGAAAACATAAAGTGAGATTTGAAAGAGACACCTATAACAGCAGAAGAAGAAAGAGAGAGAGGAGGAAAGAACGAGGGGAAGAGGAGGGAAGGAAGGAGGAGGGAAGGAGAGGAGGGTGGAAGGGAGAGAAAGAGAAGGAAGGAGGGTAGGAAGGGGAAAAGGAAGAGTAGGAGCAGGGGAGAGGTAAGGGAAGAAGGAAGGGGAAGGAGAGGAGGAAGAGAGAGAAAGAGAGGATAGGAAGGGGAAGGGGAAGAGTAGGCGTAGGGAGAGGTAAGGAAGACGGAAGGGGAAGGAGAGCGGACGCAAGGGAACGAGCAAGCGAAGGAAGCGAGGCTAGGACGGGAAGGGGAAGAGTAGGGAAGAGGGAAGGGAAGAAGGAAGGGGAAGGAGAGGAGGAAGGGAGAGAAAGAGAAGGAGAGACGGTAGGAAGGGGAAGGGGAAGAGTAGGGAAGAGGGAAGGGAAGAAGGAAAGGAAAAGGAGAGGAAGGAGGGAAGAGATAGAGAAGGAGAGAGGGTAGGAGGAGGAAGAGGAAGAGTAGGAGTAGGGGAGAGGTAAATAGGAAGGGGAAGGAGAGGAGGAAGGTAGAGAAGGAAGGGAGGGAAAAGGAAAGGGAAAGAAGAGGAGAGTGGAAGGGAGAGAAAGGGAAGAAGAGAGGGTAGGAAGAGAAAGAGAGGAGTAAGGGAGAGGGAAGGGAAGAAGGAAGGGAAAGGAGAGGAGGAAGGAAGGGAGAGAAAGAGAAGGAGAGAGGATAGGAAGGGGAAGAGGAAGAGTAGGAGTAGGGGAGAAGGAAGGGAAGAAGGAAGGGGAAGGAGAGGAGGAAGGAATGGAGAGAAAGAGAAGGAGAGACGGTAGGAAGGGGAAGGGGAAGAGTAGGGAAGAGGGAAGGGAAGAAGGAAAGGGAAAGGAGAGGAAGGAGGGAAGAGATCGAAAGAAGGAGATAGGGTAGGAGGAGGAAGAGAGGAGTAGGAGTAGGGGAGAGGGAAGGGAAGAAGGAAGAGGAAGGAGAGGAGGAAGGAAGGAAGTACAGAATGGAGGGAGAAAAGAGAAAAGAAAGAGGAAATAAGGTGGTGTTAAAACAGGCAGATGGGATGGTAAATAAATATGCAACCCAAACTGCATATTATAATCTTCGAAATGCAAAAATAAATGCATAAAAGTGATAAATATAAATAAGAATAAATAACTATTTGGATGGATACCTATAATTGTATGTAAGAGAATAAAAAAACTTTTTTAAAAATCCAGCAAAAATAAAAATAGACACACAAACACACCTGATCATCTCGGGCCCTCGCTCGTCCTCAGATCTTCTGCCTTTGATGGTGAGAACTCACCGGCTTCTCTCCTTTCCCGCGGGGTGGGGGTGGGGGGGCGGAAGGGGGTGCTGGAGTGGCTACTGGTCCTTGTAATTCATCAGGGTTTATCAACCTTGGCTGCTTGTAGATGATGGGTGGATTTCAATGCCCAGAATCCCCCACCCTTCTTAAATCCTGCTGGCTGGGGAATCCTGGGGGTTGAAGTCCAGCCACCTTCAAGTGGTGAGAACCACAGCTGTGAGCCTTTCTCCAAAGGGCTCCTGCTTAGCCAGAGAATATCTCCATTCTCATCCAGTTAGAACTAGGGAGAAATTTCCGGACAGTGAGAACTATCAGTGGAACAAGTTGCCTCCAGAAATTGTGATTGCTCCAACATCGGTTTTGGAGATTTGGATAACCCTTTGTCTGAAATGGTGTAGGGTTTCCTGCCTAGGCAGGGGGTTGGACTAGAAGACCTCCAAGGTCCCTTCTAATTCTGTTATTCTATTCTATTCTTTTTTTAAAAATAATGTTTAATTTTCAAAACAAACATGACACCTAAAATCTTCTTTCTTTACATACTGTAGAAAGTGTTTCAGTTGGTTACAAAAGGTTTTCATGCATCTCGTCCACCATCATCAAGTATGTTAACTCAAGTATCTTAACCCAGATATTTATACATGTTACCATCAGCATACCTCCAGTTTTATTTGACTATCATTGTTTAGACGTCCTTCATCATAAAATATACCAAAATTTAATACATAACCACGTACTGGCATTTCATTTTATTATTTCTAAAATCCTCCAATAGTACTGAATCCTTATATCCTATTCTGGCTAAACATCCATAATATTTAGTAACAAAATTTTCCAATCCTTCTTTTCAAAACACTGTTTACAATTTACATCCAGTTTCCCTATGATGTACCCATACCTATATATAAATTATTTATCATTATCCCTTCTTTATTTGACTATATCCTGTATCATAACATTTTCCCCCTAATAGTCAAAACGTGACTCTCTATTCTCTATTCTATTCTCTATTCTATTCTATTCTGCATAAACTGCATCCAGTTTTGGTCACCACACTATAGAAAAGATTTGGAGACTCTGGAAAGAGTGCAGAGAAGAGCAACCCGGATGATGAGGGGACTGGAGGCTCAAACATACGATGAGCGGTTGCAGGAACTGGGCCTGGCTAGTCTAGGGAAGAGAAGGACCAGGGGAGACAGGAGAGCATCTTCCAGGCTGCCCCACAGAGGAGGAAGGGGGTCAAGCTATTCTCCAAAGCACCCGAAGGCCAGAGAAGGAAGAATGGATGGAAACTGACCAAGGAGAGATTCAACCTGGAAATAAGGAGGAATTTTCTGACAAGGGAGAACAATCAACCCATGGAACAGAAGTTGCCTTCGGAAGTTGTGGGAGCTTCATCCCTGGAGGCTTTCAAAAAGAGAGTGGACTGCCATCGGTCAGAAATGGTGTAGGGTCTCCTGCTTGGACTAGATGACCTCCAAGGTCCCTTCCAACTCTGTTAATCTGAATCTATCTAAGACGATCAAAGGCCTGGAGGCCAAAACATACGAAGAACGGTTGCAGGAACTGGGCCTGGCTAGTGTAGGGAAGAGAAGGACCAGGGGGGGACAGGAGAGCATCTTCCAATATTTGAGGGGCTGCCACAGAAAGGAGGAAGGGGTCAAGCTAGTCTCCAAAGCACACAAAGGCCAGAGAAGGAAGAATGGATGGAAACTGACCAAGGAGAGATTCAACCTGGAAATAAGGAGAAATTTCCTGACAGTGAGAACAATCAACCCATGGAACAGAAGTTGCCTTCGGAAGTTGTGGGAGCTTCATCCCTGGAGGCTTTCAAGAAGAGACTGCCATTGGTCAGAAATGATGTAGTAGGGTCTCCTGCTTGGGCGGGAGGTTGGACTAGATGACCTCCAAGGTCCTTTCCAACTCTGTCAATCTGTTATTCCCCAATGTGAAAGCATGGTTGATGCCATGCTTTCAAAAACCAGTTGAAATAATTTGGTTTATCCAACCCTGTTAGGAAAATCATCTGCTCTTGCAGTCGACTGTAAGAAAGGAGACCAGAGTACCGCGGGTCCTCGACTTACGACCGTTCGTTTAATGACTGTGATTCTATTCCATTCACCTGATCCGCTGTTGCGTCCTTCCGACCCGCAAAGACGACGGGGAAGCCAACTGTACTTAATCGACTTACTCATTTTAACAACTGCGGTGATTCACTCAACAAATGTGACGAGGAAGGTCGCAAAACGGGGGGCGAAACTCACTTAGCGACATAAATGTTGTGCTCAATCGTGGTCGTACGGCGAGGACTACTCATATATTAGCGGACTTTTCACTGCATTAAAAAGGGCTGCTGGAGGGCAAACCCCCCCCCCAATCCCCCCTCCCCCAGCTGACAAAAGTGTTCTCTGCATCAGAAAAGAGATTGCAAAACCTATTTCCAGGATTATCGTGTCTCTTCCCAATATTAAACCTCTCCCCCCCCCCCCCACTCCTGGCTCTCAAGGCAGCCGATAATCAAAAGGATTGCCGGTTGTAATAACACCGCGGCGTAATTTATCGGCGGCCTTAAAATCAGCTTGTAATCTCCACTTGCAAAACGCTTGCCCGATAAGACGTGGTGGTTTTGTCTGAAGGAGGAGAGAGAAAAATATTTTAATTTCCCCCCAATTTTATTAAAAAACGATGCTTCCGAAGATAGCGGGAAACGGCGTCATCATCTTCGGCTGACGGCCAATGGGAAATGGGTGGGGGGGACAAATAAGTTGGGGAGGAAGGGAAAGGCACCCCTTTTTTTTCTCTTTATTCTATTGGAAGAATTTCTCACAAGATGCTACGGGGTGCAAATTCTTTTGTAAAGCCTTCTTCCTCCCCTTTTAAACTCTGAACTTTGTGAGTTTGCAAGACTCGGGCTGTCTTTAAACCTTCCTGCTTTCTACCCCAATTCTCTCTCTTTCTCTCTCTCCCCCCATTGAAACATTTTGGAATTACAGGTGAGAACTATAACTCCCGCCTGGGAAATAAGGCGCTCATTTGGAAATCTTTTGTGTAACTCTGACCTACGTGGGTTGCAAGAACCTGGCTGGTTTCGAACCTCTCTGCTTTGTACCCCAATTTTCTCTCTCAAAAAGTTTCGGAATTGCAGGAGAGAACTATAACTCCCGCTGGGAAATAAGGCGTTCATTTGGAAATCTTTTGTGTAACTCTGACCTATGGGGGTTGCAAGAACCTGGCTGGTTTCGAACCTCCCTGCATTGCACCCCAATTTTCTCTCTCTCACCCCCTACCAAAAAGTTTCGGAATTGCAGGAGAGAACTATAACTCCCGCTGGGAAATAAGGCGCTCACTTGCAAATCTTTTGCGAATCCCCCTCCCCTTTTTAACTCTGACCTTTGTGGGTTGCAAGACCCCCCAGCTGGCTTTGTACCCCAATCCTCTCTCTGTCTGTCTCCCTCTATTGAAATGTTTTGGGATTACAGGCGAGAACTATAACTCCCGCCTGGGAAACGAGGCATTGCTGGGGGCCGAAAATGAATTGACCGGGTAGCAAAAAGAGGTGGAGCGGAGAGTCGAAATCTGCGACGACCGGATGGACTGAGACAGCGTGGGCGTTAAAAGGGCCGAAGTCGAATCCTCCAGGCTGCTGAGGTGTTGAAGCTTCTTGGCCATTTTGATCAAGGACAGGCAGGCGCACGCCCAGTTGTAAAGGTACTCCAACGGAGCCGAGCCGAACCTCCAGACCGCCTTCCGACGTGCACCTAGTTGGTTTTGGAAACGCACAGACACATGCCACGTTAGCTTCGACAGGCAGTCCTCGATTTACGACTGTTTAGCGATGGTCCTGCTGTTCCAAGGAACACCATGCCTTTTTTTCCCCTCCTCCTCCTCCTCGCCCTCCTCCTCCTCCTCCTCCTCCTCCTCCTCCTCCTCCTCCTCCTCCTCCTCCCCCTTTGTCCCATTATTTTCTTTGTCCCGGTAGTCCTCGACTTACAACGACACCTTTGGGCACATTTTGGGAGCGTCTTTTCACACATACGACCATCGCAGCATGCCCATGGTCGCGAGATCAAAATTCGGACGCTTGGCAAGTGACTCATATTTATGACGGTCGCAGTGTGCCGGGGGTGGTGGTCACGTAATCCCCTTTTGCGACCTTTCCAACACGTCAAGCCAAGCCAGATTCACTTAACAACCGTGTGGCTAATGTAACAACTACAATGATTCATTGAACGACGGTGGCGAGAAATGTCACGAAACGGGGCAAAACTCACCTAATCTATCTCACGCATAACGACAGAAACTTGGGGGGGGGGGGTCCGTTTTTGGTTGTAAGTCGTGGACTACCTGTACTTCTGTATTATATAATTTTGTTAGACCAATAAAATTCCGCAGGCAAAGTTGCAACAGCAGTGGAAGAAGTGACTTACGACGGGTCCTCGCATTTAGGACCGTTGCAGCATTCCCATGGTCCTGTGATCAAAAGCTGAGTGCTTGGCAACCGCTCTGTATTTACGACGGTTACGGCCCAGAGCTCACGTGACTGACATTTGCGAGTTTGGGGGCTGCTGGACTAGAAGACCTTCAAAGGCCCCCCCCTTCCAACTCCTTTTCCCCCTGCCCCGATATTCTTCAAAAGGATGTCAAGATGGGGACCAATCTTATCTCCGCAGGGATGATTTTCCACAGGGAGGGAGCCACCACGAAGAAGGCCCTTCTTCTCGGTCCCACCAGATGGATCTCCTTAATGGAGGGGACCCATAACATCAGGGCTGGTATTCACTTACTTTCCCTCCCGGTTCGCAAATGTCAGCGCATGTGCACCGCACCCCCTGTGCTCAGACTTCCATGCATTCGCTTTGATTGAAAACATGCGGAAATCAGTCTTTACTTCACCAACGTTTTGGCCGGGGGTGGTTCCGACCGCCGTTACTACTGGTTCAACACACAAAAAACTGCACTCTGATATGGAAGCATAAATACCATCAACATAGAATGGATTTTGCTCAGAAGCTGAAATACACCAATGAGAGGAAGAGTGGGAAGCAGAGGAGAGAAGAAAGATAGGAAGAGAGGGATAGGAGAGAGGAAGAGTGGGAAACAGAGGGGAGAAGAAAGATGAGAAGAGAGGGATAGGAGAGAGGAAGAGTGGGAAACAGGAGGAGAGAAGAAAGATAGGAAGAGAGGGATAGGAGAGAGGAAGAGTGGGAAACAGAGGGGAGAAGAAAGATGGGAAGAGAGGGATAGGAGAGAGGAAGAGTGGGAAACAGGAGGAGAGAAGAAAGATAGGAAGAGAGGGATAGGAGAGAGGAAGAGTGGGAAACAGAGGAGAGAAGAAAGATGGGAAGAGGGATAGGAGAGAGGAAGAGTGGGAAACAGAGGGGAGAAGAAAGATGGGAAGAGCGGGATAGGAGAGAGGAAGAGTGGGAAACAGAGGAGAGAAGAAAGATGGGAAGAGAGGGATAGGAGAGAGGAAGAGTGGGAAACAGAAGGGAGAAGAAAGATGGGAAGAGAGGGATAGGAGAGAGGAAGAGTGGGAAACAGAGGAGAGAAGAAAGATGGGAAGAGAGGGATAGGAGAGAGGAAGAGTGGGAAACAGAAGGGAGAAGAAAGATGGGAAGAGAGGGATAGGAGAGAGGAAGAGTGGGAAACAGAAGGGAGAAGAAAGATGGGAAGAGAGGGATAGGAGAGAGGAAGAGTGGGAAACAGAAGGGAGAAGAAAGATGGGAAGAGAGGGATAGGAGAGAGGAAGAGTGGGAAACAGAGGGGAGAAGAAAGATGGGAAGAGAGGGATAGGAGAGAGGAAGAGTGGGAAACAGAAGGGAGAAGAAAGATGGGAAGAGAGGGATAGGAGAGAGGAAGAGTGGGAAACAGAGGAGAGAAGAAAGATGGGAAGAGAGGGATAGGAGAGAGGAAGAGTGGGAAACAGAAGGGAGAAGAAAGATGGGAAGAGAGGGATAGGAGAGAGGAAGAGTGGGAAACAGAGGAGAGAAGAAAGATGGGAAGAGAGGGATAGGAGAGAGGAAGAGTGGGAAACAGAAGGGAGAAGAAAGATGGGAAGAGAGGGATAGGAGAGAGGAAGAGTGGGAAACAGAGGGGAGAAGAAAGATGGGAAGAGAGGGATAGGAGAGAGGAAGAGTGGGAAACAGAAGGGAGAAGAAAGATGGGAAGAGAGGGATAGGAGAGAGGAAGAGTGGGAAACAGAGGGGAGAAGAAAGATAAAAGAGAGGGATAGGAGAGAGGAAGAGTGGGAAACAGAGGGGAGAAGAAAGATGGGAAGAGAGGGATAGGAGAGAGGAAGAGTGGGAAACAGAGGAGAGAAGAAAGATAGGAAGAGAGGGATAGGAGAGAGGAAGAGTGGGAAACAGAGGAGAGAAGAAAGATGGGAAGAGAGGGATAGGAGAGAGGAAGAGTGGGAAACAGAGGGGAGAAGAAAGATGGGAAGAGAGGGATAGGAGAGAGGAAGAGTGGGAAACAGAGGGAAGAAGAAAGATAGGAAGAGAAGGATAGGAGAGAGGAAGAGTGGGAAACAGAGGAGAAGAAAGATGGGAAGAGAGGGATAGGAGAGAGGAAGAGTGGGAAACAGAGGAGAGAAGAAAGATGTGAAGAGAGGGATAAGAGAGAGGAAGAGTGGGAAACAGAGGAGAGAAGAAAGATGGGAAGAGAGGGATAGGAGAGAGGAAGAGTGGGAACAGAGGAGAGAAGAAAGATGGGAAGGGAGAGATAGGAGAGAGGAAGAGTGGGAAACAGAGGGGAGAAGAAAGATGGGAAGAGCGGGATAGGAGAGAGGAAGAGTGGGAAACAGAGGAGAGAAGAAAGATGGGAAGAGAGGGATAGGAGAGAGGAAGAGTGGGAAACAGAAGGGAGAAGAAAGATGGGAAGAGAGGGATAGGAGAGAGGAAGAGTGGGAAACAGAGGAGAGAAGAAAGATGGGAAGAGAGGGATAGGAGAGAGGAAGAGTGGGAAACAGAAGGGAGAAGAAAGATGGGAAGAGAGGGATAGGAGAGAGGAAGAGTGGGAAACAGAGGGGAGAAGAAAGATGGGAAGAGAGGGATAGGAGAGAGGAAGAGTGGGAAACAGAAGGGAGAAGAAAGATGGGAAGAGAGGGATAGGAGAGAGGAAGAGTGGGAAACAGAGGAGAGAAGAAAGATGGGAAGAGAGGGATAGGAGAGAGGAAGAGTGGGAAACAGAAGGGAGAAGAAAGATGGGAAGAGAGGGATAGGAGAGAGGAAGAGTGGGAAACAGAGGAGAGAAGAAAGATGGGAAGAGAGGGATAGGAGAGAGGAAGAGTGGGAAACAGAAGGGAGAAGAAAGATGGGAAGAGAGGGATAGGAGAGAGGAAGAGTGGGAAACAGAGGGGAGAAGAAAGATGGGAAGAGAGGGATAGGAGAGAGGAAGAGTGGGAAACAGAAGGGAGAAGAAAGATGGGAAGAGAGGGATAGGAGAGAGGAAGAGTGGGAAACAGAGGGGAGAAGAAAGATGGGAAGAGAGGGATAGGAGAGAGGAAGAGTGGGAAACAGAGGGAGAAGAAAGATGGGAAGAGAGGGATAGGAGAGAGGAAGAGTGGGAAACAGAGGAGAGAAGAAGATAGGAAGAGAGGGATAGGAGAGAGGAAGAGTGGGAAACAGAGGAGAGAAGAAAGATGGGAAGAGAGGGATAGGAGAGAGGAAGAGTGGGAAACAGAGGGGAGAAGAAAGATGGGAAGAGAGGGATAGGAGAGAGGAAGAGTGGGAAACAGAGGAGAGAAGAAAGATGGGAAGAGAGGGATAGGAGAGAGGAAGAGTGGGAAACAGAGGAGAGAAGAAAGATGGGAAGAGAGAGATAGGAGAGAGGAAGAGTGGGAAACAGAGGAGAGAAGAAAGATGGGAAGAGAGGGATAGGAGAGAGGAAGAGTGGGAAACAGAGGAGAGAAGAAAGATGGGAAGAGAGGGATAGGAGAGAGGAAGAGTGGGAAACAGAGGAGAGAAGAAAGATGGGAAGAGAGAGATAGGAGAGAGGAAGAGTGGGAAACAGAGGAGAGAAGAAAGATGGGAAGAGAGGGATAGGAGAGAGGAAGAGTGGGAAACAGAGGAGAGAAGAAAGATGGGAAGAGAGGGATAGGAGAGAGGAAGAGTGGGAAACAGAGGAGAGAAGAAAGATGGGAAGAGAGAGATAGGAGAGAGGAAGAGTGGGAAACAGAGGAGAGAAGAAAGATGGGAAGAGAGGGATAGGAGAGAGGAAGAGTGGGAAACAGAGGAGAGAAGAAAGATGGGAAGAGAGGGATAGGAGAGAGGAAGAGTGGGAAACAGAGGAGAGAAGAAAGATGGGAAGAGAGAGATAGGAGAGAGGAAGAGTGGGAAACAGAGGAGAGAAGAAAGATGGGAAGAGAGGGATAGGAGAGAGGAAGAGTGGGAAACAGAGGAGAGAAGAAAGATGGGAAGAGAGGGATAGGAGAGAGGAAGAGTGGGAAACAGAGGAGAGAAGAAAGATGGGAAGAGAGAGATAGGAGAGAGGAAGAGTGGGAAACAGAGGAGAGAAGAAAGATGGGAAGAGAGGGATAGGAGAGAGGAAGAGTGGGAAACAGAGGAGAGAAGAAAGATGGGAAGAGAGGGATAGGAGAGAGGAAGAGTGGGAAACAGAGGAGAGAAGAAAGATGGGAAGAGAGGGATAGGAGAGAGGAAGAGTGGGAAACAGAGGAGAGAAGAAAGATGGGAAGAGAGGGATAGGAGAGAGGAAGAGTGGGAAACAGAGGAGAGAAGAAAGATGGGAAGAGAGGGATAGGAGAGAGGAAGAGTGGGAAACAGAGGAGAGAAGAAAGATGGGAAGAGAGAGATAGGAGAGAGGAAGAGTGGGAAACAGAGGAGAGAAGAAAGATGGGAAGAGAGGGATAGGAGAGAGGAAGAGTGGGAAACAGAGGAGAGAAGAAAGATGGGAAGAGAGGGATAGGAGAGAGGAAGAGTGGGAAACAGAAGGGAGAAGAAAGATGGGAAGAGAGGGATAGGAGAGAGGAAGAGTGGGAAACAGAAGGGAGAAGAAAGATGGGAAGAGAGGGATAGGAGAGAGGAAGAGTGGGAAACAGAAGGGAGAAGAAAGATGGGAAGAGAGGGATAGGAGAGAGGAAGAGTGGGAAACAGAGGAGAGAAGAAAGATGGGAAGAGAGGGATAGGAGAGAGGAAGAGTGGGAAACAGAAGGGAGAAGAAAGATGGGAAGAGAGGGATAGGAGAGAGGAAGAGTGGGAAACAGAGGAGAGAAGAAAGATGGGAAGAGAGGGATAGGAGAGAGGGTAAGGGGGGAAGACGAGGAGGATAAGGAGGAGTGGAATGAAGAGAGAGGAGAAGGAGAAAGGAAGGGGAAGTAGAGTAGGAAAGGATGATGGAGGGAAGAGAGGGATAGGAGAGAGGCAGAAGAAAGAGGTGTATAGAGAGCAGAAGAGCCAATAATGGGTTTTTATCTTTCTGGGCGTTGATGGCAAGAGGAACTCATGTAATTACTACTTAATACAATAGGATATTGGCTATGTAATAGTATACATGTCATTATATGTTATGAAAGTGGAAAATAAAAAAAGTATATTTAAAAAAAAAACTGCACTCTGCACATATGCACATTTGCACTTAAAACAATCTGCACATGCGCACATTTAAAAAATGAATTAAAAAAAATCACGAACATTGTCCTGCGCCTGTGCGGAAGAGAAAATCAAGATGGCGCCGCTGAGGAGAGAACCGGTAGGGTGACGTGTCCGCCGGAATTACTGCCTATTCAGCCGAACCAGACCGAAGAGGTGGGAATCCACCTCTGCAGTTTGGTAACGGAAACACATCTGGGCATCAGGGCCGGATTTTCCTATAGGCTAACTAGGCTTCAGCCTAGGGCCTCAAGATCAAGAGGGGCCGACATTCAAATTGTTAGCAGAATTAAAATAACACTATTCTAACAACAGTGGACACTAAAACACTGAACCGAAAATAAGGACAAATTCTACGCATAGGACTCATAAACAAACAGAAAAATGTATTGGTTAAGATCGTTCCAGCGCCGCGGCAGTTGGGGAGCCCGCCCACGTTCCCGGCACCGGCGGTCGGGTGAGAGGCGCGGCCGCTCCCAGTAGCCGCCCCGTCGACGCGGAGCCCACCAGCGGCCAGGCAGGGGAGGGCGAGGGGGCCGAGCCGGGCAGCTGAGCGCAGCAGGGGAGGCGGCTGGCCTCGCTGCCTTTGCCGCAGAGCAGAGCCGCCCTCCGTCGGGAGGCCAGCTATATATATTGATATATATTGATATATATCACAGTAATGATGTATTTTATTGTCTCTCATGCAATTTACAAACTTAAAAATGGGAGGTGAAAGGGCCTCATAAGTGGAATAGCCTAGGGCCTCTTTTCATCTAAATCCAGCCCTCCTGATCGTGAGCAGAAGGTTCGTGATGACGTCTGGCTGCGTGCGTAGGCGGAGCCTCACGCCACTGCCACTACCAGTCCGCCCGAACCGGTGCGAACCGGCTGAATTCCCCCTCTGCATAACATTCCCTGCCTCCCACGTCACTTTGCTTACTCCTACCTTGCAGGCAACTGTAGAGAACCTCGGGCCGGACCTCCACATAGGAAGCCGTGGGGTCGAAGTAGCAAATGTTTTCAATCAGTTCTCCGTCGAGTTTCTGCGGAAAACAAGGAGCCGAGAGAAGGGTCGTCGCGATCGAAGCCGGAAGGCCGGCGAAACAGGAGCGTCGGCTGGGGCAGAATGAGCTCTCTCCCGCTACGCGTAAAATTGCAATGAGGGGTACAAGTAGTCCTCGGCTTACAACACTTCATTTAGTGACCGTAGTTACAACGGCACTGGAAAAAAGTCACCGAGGGCCATTTTCCACACTTACAAACAGGGCGGGAACTAAACCAATGGTGTCAAACTTGATTTCATTGAGGGCCACATCAGGGTTGTATTTGACCTTGGGGGGGTGGGGGGGTTGGCGTGGCCAGGGGGAGTGGCCAGCTCAACGTCACACGTGTCAGGGGCGCCTGTGGAGGCCCCGAGCACTCTGATAGAGAAAATGGGCTCCCGAGCTCCGTTTTATGCTGCAACGGCCTCCTGCAACACTCTGCCAGTGAAAATGGAACTCGGAAGGGCCGTCCGCGTCCCTCCTGAGCTCCATTTTCACTGGCGGAGGCACCGCGGGTCAGTCCTGCACAGTTTCCAGGGTGGGCCCGCGGGTCAGATCTAAACGACCCTGGGCCTTGAGTTTGACACCCCTGATTGGCTAAGAGAGCCGAGGTGGCGCAGTGGTTAAATGCAGCACTGCAGGCTACTTCAGCTGACTGCAGTTT
>NW_022473659.1:0-56897 GCF_009769535.1 Thamnophis elegans | reverse complement strand
TCACATCCCCCTGGGCATGCATCACAAACCCCCACAGCCCCTGCCCTTCCTCCCGTTTTGGGCCTAGCAGGCCTCCCTGAAGCCCCTGAGACCAAAAACGGGCTGGGGGGAGCGCCAGCCCCCTGCACATGCACACCTGCCCCCACTCTACCCTATACATGTGTGTGCAGCCTGCCGCATTGTGCGGCAGAGACCTGAAAATCAGCTGGCTTAGTGGGAGGCACATGCAGAGATGAGTTGGGTGGCAGCTCATGTGCCCGCAGAGAGGGCTCTATGCACCACCTCTGACACACATGCCATTGTTCTCCACCACGGATATAGGGTCTCCTGCAAGAGCAGGGGGCTGGACTAGAAGACCTCCAAGGTCCCTTCCAACGCTGTTACTATGTGAGAATTATGGGAGCTATAAGATTGACGTGTATCAACTTGGGCAAGACCCATTGTTAAAAATGGCCGTAATTCAGAAATCGGGACACCAGGAATTTGATTTCCACTTTAGATACAAAGCCAGCTGGGTGGCCTTGGGCCAATTCCTCTTTCTCAGCCCTAGGAAAAAGGAGGAGAAGGAAGGAAGGAAGGAAGGAAGGAAGGAAGGAAGGAAGGAAGGAAGGAGGGCAAACCACTTCCAAATTGTTGCCAAGAGAACTGTGTGAACTTCTCCATTTATTTCCCACGGTTCCAACACTGACTTGAAGGCACCAAAACAGGAATCTATCTTGGTCAAGACTCAGCAAACCTAAACACTCAAATAGCCATTTGGACCCGTTTCCCACAGAAAAGAAAACACCAGGAGCCACAAAGGTCCTAACCGGAAGCCCCCTGTTCAATTCTGGAGCTGACCAGAAGTTCAGTTCCCCCACCATAGAGTCTCTTCCTAGCACGGTGTACTTTGTCCTCTGCCTGTCATAACCGAAAGCCCCATCAATTGTGGAGACAACTGGAAAACCCTCCCCTTGCCATAGAGTCTTCTCCTGGCACACTGTGCTTCTCCCCCCCCCCCCCACCGGAAGCTCCTCTCACAATTGTGGCGTCGACCAGTGATGGAGCCGCAGCAGAGGGAAGAAAGAGCCACATGCGGCTCCAGAACCTCAGTTTGCTGACCCCTGATCTTGGTGATTGAAGAGACTGAAGTAGAAGTCAGTAACCTCTGAGTTTTTAGTCCTGCTTACGACACAAAAAGGGAAGCGGTGGCTCAGTGGCTAAGACGCTGAGCTTGTTGGTCAGAAAGGTCAACTGTTCGGTGTGGTTCGTATCCCTAGCAGCATTCCATGCACCTTCGGTGTTTAGTCATGCCGGCACATGACCACGGCGACAACTTCGGAAGCGCAGGCTCTTTGTCTTTGAAATGGAGATGCGCAACACCCCCATAGAGTGAAGAACGACCAGCACATATATGCGAGGGGAACCTTTACCTTAGGCACAAAGCGAACTTGGTAACCGTGGGCAGTTCTCTCTCTCCGTCCTGGGAGGAAACAAGCAATGACAAAACCATTTCTGAAATCTTGCCAAGAAAAGCTGCAGAAAGCTGTTCAAGCAGCCTGCAGAACCAGTCTATTGTAGTGTATAAGGCATCAGGTTAGCGACTGGGTGACCTTATCTTCTGTTCGCAACTGGGCACAACTCTTGCTGGGTGACCTTGGGCCAGTCCCTTCCTCTTAGCCCGGGGAAATAGGCATGGCAAATGATTTCCTTATTGAGAAAACTCTGGGGGTTTTTCTCCAGGCCATTGCCAGGTGCCCAAAACTGACTTAAAAGAACGCAATAGGGAATATGGGCTCTTTGCCCAAATGTCAGACTACACAAACCTTGTACTTAATGTGGCTTAGTCTAAATGCAGTGTTTTTCTTTTCATTTCACATCAGGAAACCCTCTATGTAGGGATTCCTTTTTTTTTCTTTTTTTTAAAAATAAATTTTATTTTAAACACATACACACATAAACAAAACAAAAAAATAGATTCAAACAGCAAAGGAACCAAGCGTTCCACATACAGCAGTTCCATCTTGGTATGTGTATAGGATAAGATATTTGCCTCCTATACACTCCTGTTCTGACCCCCCCCCCCCCCCCAATACAGTGAGTCACTCCGACACAAGATTACTGCTAGACAATTTATTCACAGTAATTAACATACCGACAAGACTTTTTTTTTTGTAAAAAGTTTTTTATTTTCCTTTCTAATTCATTCTAGATATACGTTCTTATAATTGTTACTTAACATATGTCAATTCATATAATTCTTCTGCCTGTATATTCACATTTTGATATTTTCTTATTTCCCCTCCCCCTACATTAATCACGTGTCGTCTGAGATACTTATTTCATGTTTTGTTCCTTTTTCTTTCTATTGATATCTTTTTTCAAACCATTCATAAAATCGCCCCCATGTCCTGTAGTACACTGAATCCTCTTTGTCCTTTATTCTCAGTGTCAACCTATTCATTTCTGCACAGTCTAATATCTTCTTTATTACCTCCCTTCGATGGAATTTGTCTGCTTTCCAGTTTTCGAGCACCCATGACTTCCGAAGGCAATCAGACCTTGCGTGACTGAGAGAAGGAGGTGTCCTATAATTCTTTTTGAAGCATAGACACTTCCTTAATAATGGATGTAAATCAGGTACTCCTTGACTCACAACAGTTCATTTAGCGGCCATTTAGTTACCATGGCACTGGAAAAAGGGACACACTCACCACTTTTCACACTGATGACCATTTTGGTCATGTGATCAAAATCCAGACGCATGGCAACCGGTTCATACTTATGACGATGGCAGTGTCCCGGGTGTGTTCCATGATCCCTTTAGTGACCTCCAGGCAAGCAAGTTGATGGGGAAGCCAGATCCACGTAACAGCCTCATGGCTAATTTAACAACTGCAGCGATTCACTTAAAGTTGGGACAAACTGATGTTTCGCTTAGCAACAAAAAACTGTGCTTCATTGTGATTGTAAGTCAAGGACTGCTTGTATTGTAAGGGACCTTAAAGGGAAAGGGAAAGGTTCCCCTCGCACATATGTGCTAGTCGTTCCTGACTCTAGGGGGCGGTGCTCATCTCTGTTCCAAAGCCAAAGAGCCAGCGCTGTCTGAAGACGTCTCCATGTGCCACCGCATCCCTTTGTAAGGCACCTTAGAGGTCATTCTAATCCAATTGCCTGCTCACCGCAGGAATCTAACTAAACCAGTTCACTAAACCATGCTTGGAAAGCTTTTTACGGCAATCCCCTTCAACATCCTTGGGTGTTAATCTGCTCCCAGAGCACAGAATTTGGAGGAAGAAACCATGCCGATTGTGTCGTCTCTTTCGAGCCCGAAGTAAACGATCCCCCGTTCCCATGTCTGCTTTTGAAAAGAAGAGGCAGGCAAAATGGTTGTTGTTTAACCACTTTTATGGCACCCAGCTCCCATAAAAAGGTTGCTGGTGGTCATTGCTTACATTGTTATAAAAGAAGAGCTAAATGGTTTGTAATTTAGGGAAGTGGATTTAATTACACAAAGTAATTTACAGAAAGCTGTAATTGTATCTCTCTCTCCCTCTCTCTCTTTCTCTCTTGGTCTCCTCTTAGATTTAATTGGCAGGCTCGGTTCTGCCACATTTTCCCCCTCTTCTTTTATTATTTGTTTAATAGCCGCCTCCTTTCTTGTGTTTCTTTCCTTGGGAAAGTTTTTTTTTTATTATTAATGTTTGAATTGTGTGTCGTGTTAGCCTCAGATAATAAGGAAAGGCAAAATTAAAAACAGAAAGATTTAACAAAGCATAATTGTTTGGGGGCGAGGAGAAAATGATTAATCAATGGAACAACTTGCCTCCAGACATTATGGGAGTTCCAACACTGGAAGTTTTAAAGAAGAGATTGGATAACCATTTGTCTGAAGTGGTGTAGGGTTTCCTGCCTAAACAGGGGGTTGGACTAGAAGACCTCCAAGGTCCCTTCCAACTCTGTTATTCTAAAATGCTAACTTCTCTGTTAATCCAGTGCATAAACTGGAGATCAGGGAAGTTTGCTAATAGACAGAAGGCCTTGTTCATTTCCCTCCCCTCAATAAACAGCTTTTTGGTTCATTAGAAGGTGGAGAACCTTCCCCGGAGCAGCCCTTCCCTTTGAACTTGGCAAGGAACTGCTGGCAACACATCTAATTTGGCAGTTGTGTGGGACCTGCTACACAGCTTTACAAACTTCCCCACAGCCAGTAGTTATTAACAGTAATTGAATACATAGCTACATGCAAGAATATTGCTCCATCCAGATTATTATTGTCTACTTTTAACGACAGATCTTTCTAGGGCAAGCAAGCTGGGAACATCTAGTCATCATTTCAAGGTCTTTTGAATAGAATAGAATAGACGACTTGAATTTAGACTAGAATAGCAGTGTTGGAAGGGATCTTGGAGATCTTCTAGTCCAACCCCCTGCCTAGGCAGGAAGTCCTACACCACTTCAGACAAATGGCTATCCAACCTCTTCTTAAAGACTTCCAGTGTTGGAGCATTCACAACTTCTGGAGGCAAGTTGTTCCACTGATTAATTGTTCTAACTGTCAGGAAATTTCTCCTTAGTTCTAAGTTGCTTCTCTCCTTGATTAGTTTCCACCCATTGCTGCTTCTTCTACCCTCAGGTGCTTTGGAGAATAGTTTGACTCCCTCTTCTTTGTGGCAACCCCTCAGATATCAGAAGACTGCTATCATGTGACCCCTTGTCCTTCTTTTCATTAAACTAAACCTACCCAGTTCCTGGAACCGTTCTTCCTATGTTTTGGCCTCCAGTCCCCTAATCCTCTTTGTTGCTCTTCTCTGCACTTTTTGTAGAGTTTCAACATCTGTTTTACATTGTGGCGACCAAAATGAATGCAGTATTCCAAGTGTGGCCTTACCAAGGCCTTATAAAGTAGTATTAACACTTCACGGGATCTTGATTCTGTCTCTCTGTTTATGCAGCCTAGAACTGTGTTGGGTTTTTTGGCAGCTGCTGCACATGGCTGGCTCCTATTTAATGGTTGTCCACTAATTCCATTTTGGAATGGAGTTTCCAGTTTGCAAGCACAGCAGGAAAGTGGAAGCATTTTCCAGCTATTCCTTCTAAGTCATAGGTATTGCATACGTATGGAGCAAAAGAAGAGAAAAATCTGTAGCCTAGTGTTGAATTGTGGGATCCTCGGTGCTCTCTGAGCTGGGTGGTTTTTTTACAGACGTGTCATTACCGAACTAGGAAACATCATCAGTGCTAGGAGGGAGTGGAGAAGGTGGTGGTGGAGGAGGAAGAGGAAGAGCAGGGGAAGAAACTGAGAACAACTACTGTGGGGTCCTTGATGCCCTCTGAGCTGTTCTTGTAAGCGATTCATGACCCAACTAGGTAACATCATCAGTGCTAGAAGGGAGAGGGGTTTGCTCTCTATCTATATACAAGTGGCTTGCCCTATCAGTGTTGGTGGGAGTGTTTTTTATTTATTAATTTATTAGATTTGTTTGCCACACAATTTGCTTCGAGGTGACTCTTGTTTTGGTTAGTTGCTTGGCCAGGCTGTTCTTTACTGTTTGATTGTTTGTCTAAGTTGGTAGTTCCTTGACTGGGGTATTGTTTATTGTATTGCTGATTTAGTATTAATCTTGGCGTTAATTTTTGCTTAGCTGGGGTGTTTGATTGCTGACGAGCAGGTATTTTTGGCCTATTTGTTTCCTTTGGGGCTGTTAGATTGTGTCTCTTGAATGGTATGCAGATGTTGTTTATCTCTATGTGCCTGTTGATGGCTGGTTTGTCTGCCTGCCAAGCTTCCAGGAATTCTCTAGCATTTTTAGACTTGGCTTGGTCTAGGATCCAGACAGAAAGGTGGAATCTGTCTGTCTGTTGTCTAGTTAAAGAGTTTTCACCACATATCCTGACTGCCAGTTATTGTCCATGATGTCCAACGTTCGTTTCCATAGAAATGTTGGCAAGAACATGCACAACTTCCATGGCTCAAGACTTCAGTGGCCCGTGGTGTTTTCTTTTCTTTTTTAAATTTTGATGCCTTGGAACAAAGATTGGCAGGTTGTTGGAGAACAAACCTTGACTTCAGGACCCTTAACAAGACGGATTGCCAAGCTAAGTCTTGAACTCCAGAGCATTATACTTTTACCTGGTCGATGTACAAAGTCAATTGCTTCCGCCCTGCAGGTTAATGTTGTATTGCCCGGTTCAAGTTTGTGTAGAGTTAAAAAAAAACAAAAAACCAACCCACCACATTTGAACACCGAGGCCAGAACCAGATGCGGTTTTGATTGAATCCAGCACCCTACCAGGCTTGGACAAGTCAACCCCGCCAAAAATGAAAGAGATAAATCATAAAGAGAGCTCTTCTGCAGCCTTCTGCTTCCTTTGGTGAACTTGGAAGGAACCGGAGCATGGAATTACTGTCTTGCTGTACATTTAAGGAGCAGAAATCATTGAAAATGCTTGGGGTTTTTTTTGAGGACAGAAAGCTATTGGGAAGAAGCCGGGACGCTTTCCCCTGGCAGTATGATTAACCTCAAGCATTCAGAAGCACTGTGTCAACTGCAAACCACAAATTATGGGATGGGATTAAAAATAATGATAGTGTTTAGGGGTAGGGGAGAATAATAGTTTGAAATTTTCTTCTCTTCTCCCCCGCTTTCTGAGCCATCCCCCCCCCCCTCTCCACTTATATTCTGCCAGGCAGAGCTGGGTGGGACTTAATACGTCCGCCATTAAATGGCAGAGCAGTCATCCATGGGGGACCTTCAAGGCGGGCTCTTGCATTGACAAGCTCTTCCAATTCAGAGTGCATTGAAAGCAGCTCTTGAAGAAAAAGGGCAGCGGTCTGTCTTGTGGGTCTGGAGGGCTGGGTAAAGGTTCCCCTTGAACATATGTGCTAGTCATTCCCAACTCTAGGGGGCGGTCATCTCATCTCTGTTTCAAAGCCGAAGAGCCAGCGCTGTCCAAAGAAGTCTCTGTGGTCATGTGGCCGGCATGACTCAATGCCGAAGGTGCACAGAACACTGTTAGCTTCCCACCAAAGGTGGTTCCTATTTTTCTACTTGCATTTTTTCCATGCTTTCAAACTGCTAGGTTGGCAGAAGCTGGGACAAGTCACGGGAGCTCCCTCCGTTACGCTGCGCTAGGGATTCGACTGAGCCATCCTGTCCCTGGAGCGACTCGCCTATTGTGCTTGGCCGAAGCCAACCTTTCGGTTTCTAGGGAGGGAATCCCTTCTCAGAAAAAAAAGTATAATGGGTCCAGATTCAAATCGAGTTGCAAGGATGGATTCTACCCTTTTGATAGACGGGTAGTCCTTGATCAAAAGGCTGAGCGCCAAAGAATGGAGGCCTTTGAACTCTGGTGCTGGAGAAGACTCCTGCAAGTCACTTGGACTGCAAGGTGATCCAACCGGTCAGTCCTAGAGGGGATCCACCCTGACTGTTCTTTAGAAGGCCAGATCCTGAAGAGGAAACTCAAATACTTTGGCCACCTAAGGAGAAGGAAGGACTCCCTGGAGAAGAGCCTCATGCTGGTAACGATGGAGGACAAAAGAAGAAGGGGATGGCAGAGAAGGAGGTGGCTGAATGGAGTCACTAAAGCAGCTGGGGTGAGCTTAAATGGACTCCAGAGGCTGGTGGACAGGAAGGCCTGGAGGAACGTTATCCATGGGGTCGCGATGGGTTGGACATGACTTCACAACTAACAATAACAAATCCTTGATTTACAAGAGATGGTTGCAGTGTCCCGGGCTCACGGAATCCCCCTTCTGTCCAGCAAAGTCAACGGGGAAGCCAAATTCACTTAACAGCAGTTCGACTAATTTAACCATGACAGCGATTCACTTAACCACAGTGGCAAGGAGGGTCATAATGTGGGGCAAACTCCTTTAACAAATGCTTCCCTTCGCAGACAGGTTGCTTGAATGGTGTTTGTTTGTCGAGGACTCCCTATATTTATGCCAGTTGCAGCATCCCGAGGGAGGTCGTGTGATTCCCCCTTGGGTCACAAATCTCCAGTGCCATTGTGTGACTTTGGACCGTTGGTTGTAAGTTGAGGACCACTTGTCAAGCAGGAGCCAGTTCCTGGTGTTTGGCAGTTCAGGCTTGCCTTGCAAAAACACTGCATCTCCCACCCACCCCCATCCCCACCGCCCCCAAACCTTTCCTGTGCTGCGATCCTTCAGGGAGCCAATTTTCATTCTTCTGGCTGATTGATGGTTTTACATGAGCTGTTGAGAATACGCACAGCTTGAGTAAGCACATCGCTTGATCTCAAAATAGCTCCAGGGCCTGTGCTCTTTCTCTCTCTCTCTTTTAAGGACTCTGTTTTCTTTTAGCGCTTCAAGCAAAGGTTTCTTGTCACTACAGGGCAGCGAGGGAGGGTGTGAATTCAGCTGGGCTGTCAGTTAAGTGAAATGGGCGTGCACACACACACACACACACACACACACACACACACACACACACAAACACACTTTCAAGCCAAGGCCTCTTCTGGGAAAGAGGAGATCCTGGAAGCGAGAGGCAAATGTTGACCTAGCCGTGCCCGAAAACAAGAAGGAAGAAACTATTTTGGAAGGGAGGACAAGTAATTAGGCAAATATTTGACTCTTTAAGATGCCACTGTATTTGTCTCTATAGCAATACCAATATCAATAAGCCCTTAGACTTATATGCCGCTTCACGGTGCTTTTCAGCTCTTCTCTAAGCGGTTTACAGAGTCAGCCTCTTGCCCCCAACAATCTGGCTCTTCATTTTACCCACCTCGGAAGGACGGAAGGCTGAGTCAACCTTGAGCCAGTCAGGATCGAACTGCTGGCAGGGGACAGAGGAAGGAAGGAAGAAGGAAGGAAGGAAGGAAGGAAGGAAGGAAGGAAGGAAGGAAGGACGGACGGATGGACAATAGCACTTAGACTTATATACCGCTTCATAGTGCTTTTACAGCCCTCCCTAAGCAGTTTACAGAGTCAGCCTATTGCACCCAACAATCTGGGTCCTCATTTTACCCACCTTGGTAGGACAGAAGGCTGAATCAACCTTGAGCCAGTCAGGATCAAACTGCTGATAGCATGCAATGTTAGCCTGCAATTCTGCTTTCTAAGCACCACGAAGGAGGGAGGGAGGGAAGGAAGGAAGGACTAGCAATAGCATTTAGACTTATATACTGCTTTCCAGCTCTCTCAAAGCGGTTTGCAAAGTCAGCCTCTTGCCCACAACAATTTGGGTCCTCATTTTACCCACCTCGGAAGGACAGAAAGCTGAGTCAACCTTGAGCCTGGTGAGATTCGAACTGCCAAACTGCTGGCAGCTGGTGATCAGCAGAAGTAGCCAGCAATACTGCACTCTGATCACTGTCCCACCGCGGCTCATATAACCCCTTAGTAAGCCCAACTTGGTGGCAACATTCACCTGGCCCAAAGGAGATTGATCTCAAACAAAAGCTTGGAGCTAGATGAGAAGTCTCCAACCGTGGCTACTTTAAGGTTTGTGGACTTCAATTCCCAGAATTCTGGGAGTTGAAGTCTACAGGTCTTAACCTTGCCAAGGTTGGACACGCTTGATCTAAATAGTACCTCTCCCTCTTTCCCTCCCGCTCTCTCTGTCCCTTCCCAGGATGCTAACCCAATTGGAATCATGGTTTGTCCTTCCATGTCTGTCAGGAAATAGCAACCACAGATCAGGAACAACCCACCTTTTCTTACAAATACATAACCAGCACAAAACATTTCTTTTCACTCAGCTCAGAATCTTCTCCCCATTGCCCTGCTTGGAGAAGCGCAGATTATAATTGTGCAGTCATTGTGAGAACTTTTGGCTTAATCATAAGAAGAACGAAAGCTGAAATCAGCAATAGTTTACCTGCCCATTCTCCTGTTTAAATACGGCGAAGCGATCTTACCTTTTCTCAAATTCTAGATTCCCCCACCCCGAAAGAAATCCATATCGACGGCTGGCCTGCAGATTACCTTTGTCAAGTCAGTGGTCTTAACAAGTCAACAAGACAGAAGGTTAATTAATGCAGACACTGTGTTAATTAGATTACACACAGGCTTTTGCTGGTAAAGATTTGAGTCCTGCAACATCCCCCCTGGGGAGAAAGCAATAAATTAAAACCGTTATCTTTGGACGTATACATACTGGAAATAAAGACCCATTCATGTCTGTAACCCTCCTAAGTAAGAGGCTGCCCCGTGCTAAAATAGATGTCAGAGTACCCAGCTAGATGATTAGACTAGAAGACATCAATGGCTAGTGGTTTGCTTTTATGGATACCAAAGATATGAAGTCTATACATAGCATTGGCAGTAATAGGTCCCCTAATAGGTGAAAGCTAAAGTTTCTCCTCGCATGTATGTGCTAGTTGTTCCTGACTCTAGGGGGCAGTGCTCATCTCCCTTTCTAAGCCGAAGAGCCAGCGCTCTCCGAAGACGTCTCCGTGGTGATGTGGCCAGCATGACTCAACGTCGAAGGCGCACGGAACGCTGTTCCCTTCCCACCAAAGGTGGTTCCTATTTTTCTACTTGCGTTTTTTTTACCTGCTTTCGAACTGCTAGGTTGGCAGAAGCTGGGACAAGTAACGGGAGCTCACTGCGTTACACGGCGCTAGGGATTTGAACCGCTGAACTGCTGACCTTTCTGATCGACAAGCTCAGTGTCTTACCCACTTCGCCACCGCGCCCCTATAGGTCCCTTAATAAAATAATGCAAATCATTCATATAAATTGTAGGAACGAAAATAAAAGCATTGCATACTTACAAGGATAATTGCTAGTGTTCGGTCTAAAATATACTGTCACTCTAGCGAAATATTAAAAGATTTTACAGGTGGTCCTCGATTTTCAACCACAACTGAGATCAGAATTTCTGTTGCTTAGCAAAGCGGTTGTGAAACAAGGGCCCAATTTTATGAATTCTTTTGCCATGCTTATTAAGTGAATCATTGCAGTCATTAAGCAAATGGAAACTAATCAAGGAGAGAAGCAACCTAGAACTAAGGAGAAATTTCCTGACAGTGAGGACAATTAATCAGTGGAAGGACTTGCCTCTAGAATGTCCCAAAAGTGCTTTTTCAAGAGGCAACTGGACTTTCTGGTTTTTTTCTTTTGAAGACGTTTCACTTCTCATCCAAGAAGCTTCTTCAGCTCTGATAGGATAGTGGGGGATGGAAGGATTGATATTCCTTGCAGGCAGCTGGTCATTTGCATCCTTTTAGAGAGTCGTTGAGGCCACTTGGAGGTTTGTCTGTGTCCTCAGGGTTACCTGAGTGGTGCAAATGATTCCTGTATTCTGAATTTCCCCCCCCTCTTGAAATCCATTCCTCCTCCCACACCATTCAAAGGGTCTTCATCCCAAATGTCTGTAGATATTTTCAGTCATCCAAGTCATGGTTGTCCCAAAGGGGCTTTTTCAAGAGGCAACTGGACTTCCTTGGTTTTCTTTAAAGACACTTCACTTCTCATCCAAGAAGCTTCTTCCCTCCAGAAGTTGTAGATGCTCCAACACTGGAGGTTCATAAGAAGAGATCAGACAACTATTTGTCTGAAATGGTATAGATTCTCCTGCTCGGGCAGGGGGTTGGACTAGAAGACCTCCAAGGTCCTTTCAAACTCTACCTACTCTATGTTCTAAATCTGTCTTCCCCTCTTGACTTTGCTTGTCAGCAGCCAGCTGGGAAAGTCACAAATATCGATTGCAAGCCCCCCCCCCCCCCGGGGACAACAAAACCATTGTAAATACATGCCGATTGCCAACCATCCACGTTCTGACCCACAGGAATGCTGCGACAGTTGTAAGTGTGAGGATCAGTCACAAGTCCCCGTTTTGAGCGCTGCCGTAGCTGTAAACTTAAACTTAAAATATTTAAGATCCCTGTTTGTTTATTGATCGAATGATTTGCAGTCTAGCTTCATTATGCCTCTCTGAGTTGTCCAGAATCGCCTTCGGCAAAGCAAGCTACATACAAGTTCAATTTTTTTTAAAAACGTAGAACAGTTGCTAAGCAAGGATTATGTGTTTGCTCTTCCAATTTTGGTGGGACCTGTGGTTTTCTCCTTGGGTAGTTCCTCGATTCCAGTTTCTCTGCAGCTCTGAACTTTAGCTATGAAAAGGACCTTAGATGCTTCTTGTATTCTATTCTGCCCCCCACACTCTCCCAAGGTCGCCTGGTGCTGATTTGGCAAGCCTGCAGGAGTCTCAAAAACCTGCAGCTGTTTTTAATAGGCTGAAGGGCCAACTGTTTGTTTGTTTGTTTTGTTCTCCTCCCCCTTCTTGGTACTTTATTCCCCAGCAAAGAGCTTCTTGGTGAACACCAACTGGCATGCATACGTCCTCTTGAGGCACGCCCCCCCCCCCCAAAATAACCACCCTGCATGCCCAAAGGAAACAGCAAGGGGTCCTTGGTGCTCTCTGAGCTTGGCTGTTTTCTTGCAGGCTTTTCATTACCCAACTCGGGAACATCATCCGTGCTAGGAGGGAGTAGAAAAAGGTGGTGGCGGTGATGGAGGGGGAGGAGCAGGAGAATGAACTAGAGAACAGTTCCGTATTGGTGACAGGAAGGGCATCCGGCCAGTAAACACTCTGCTTCATTCATACCCAGACTCCACCCTGAAAGGGATTATGGGGTCATTAAAAGATAATGATTTCATTACCAAACTAGGTTATGTCATCAGTGGGATGAGGAGGAGGAAGACCATGAAGTCCTTGGTGCTCTCTTGGTTGTTTTGCTTGCAGACATTTTATTATCCAACTAGGGAACATAGCCAGTGCTAGAAGAGAGTGGGGTTGTGGGAGAGGGGGAGGACCATGAAGTCCTTGGTGGTCTCTTGGTTGTTTTCTTGCAGACATTTTATTACCCAACTAGGGAACATCATCAGTGCTTAAAAGGGAGTGGGATTTGTAAAGGAGAAGGAGGACTACGGGGTTCTTGGTGCTCTCTTGGTTGTTTTGCTTGCTGACCTGCATTTCCACAACTAGGGAACATCATCAGTGGAGAAGCAGGAGAAAAAGGGGAGCAGCATATGGCAGCCCCTTTTCTGCAACCTCCACCCCCACCCCGAGAGTCAATTGTTCCAGCCTAGCCTGGAGAATAAAAGATACTCTTGAGAGAATCCACACAGCAGCAACCAGGAGGGGGCGGAGTGGTGGTCCTGTAGTAAATTGACCAAGAGGCGTGTTTGACCTGAGAGCTGCCATTTAGAGAACATATTACGGGCACGCCGTAGCAGCAAATCTAATAAAGGCACAGCATTGTCCTAAGAAGAGAGAAGGAGCGTGTGGCGGTATCTGATTTTTATCGCGAGCACCTCAAATTACTGTCTGCTGACCTGGAAAAATAAGGTGGTGGTAGGGGGCTTTGGGAGGACTAGGCCGCTTCAGAGAACTCGTGGTTGATTCTCTCCCCTCCTCTCCACCCCCCCCCCCAATCTTCCCTGACGGACTTACTGGCTGAGATTGTTTATTGAATGAAGAGGCCAGCGTACAATGAGGTCGCCTTGGCGAATTATTCTGGAGCTGTAAGGCCAGGAAACCTTCTCTCCACCGAGCCTGAAGGTTAAGAAGATTGTGAATGGGGTTGAATCAGGAGCAGGAAGTGTGGCCAGAAAGACACACATGCAGGATTGGGCATTATGCCACTCGTTTCTGTCCTGGTGGAGTGTTCTTTGCTGTCGGAGAGACCCATGAGAGGGATCTGAGCGGCTTTTCATTGGCCCGAACCTGGCTAGTCCTTCAAAAGGAAGTAAGGGGAGGGGGGGACAGGAGCTGAGCTTCTCATCTTGGGGAACCTCAGGTTTCCTAAATCATGGTTTCTTAAGCAAGCCAAGATGGCTGGGGTTAATTTGGAGAGCAACTATCCCAGTTGGGAGGAAGACTCAGGAGAAGTATTAACCTGGACTCGTTACGTAAATGCTAGAAATCGGCCACCCATGAACGCTCAAGAGCCTTAGCTAGTATTTTCCGTGAGGGAAGATTCCTGTATTATAGGAAGAGAACAATAAAGTAGCTACTGTATTTTTGGGAGTATAAGAAGCACCTTTTTCCTTCAAAAAAGAGGGTGAAAATCTGGGTGCATCTTATACACTGAATACAGCATTTTTGGCCTCCCGAAACCCTGCTCCTTTTGCAAAATGGCCATGCATAGCCTTTAGGAGGCTTCCAGTGTGCTCCTGGGGGCTGGGAGGGAAAAAATGAGCAAAAAATGGGCCGTTTTTTTGCTTGTTTTCCTCCCCCCACCCAGCCACCAGGAGCACTCTGGAAGCCTCCTAAAGGCTATGCATGCCCTTTTTTTGACAAAAAACAGTCCCATTTTTGCAAAAAAAAAAAAAGGCTGTTTTTGGGAGGTCTGCAGAGTGCAAAACCTTTTTTTAAAATTTGCCTCTAGTGCGTCTTATACTCCCAAAAATACGATAGCTAGTTTGAACTCTACACAGCTGGGTCTGGTTGTTTGTGCCTGACATTTTTATGCACCTTCTGTTAAGCCACGATGGCTCTTGAGTGTGGGTCACAGTAGCAAAGACCGGCCGTAAACCACTTTTTCCAATGCCGTTGTGTCTTTGAACTTTGTCCCTAAACAAACGATTTTAAGTCAAGGACCTGCCTGTACATTGACGCTTTTGAGCTGCTGAAGGTTTTGTGGTTTAATCTGCCGGTACTTCAGTCACAGCATGTGTTGGCGGTGTTTGCAGACAATTGCGGATCCACCTTGTCCTTCTCTTCCCCCCTTCCACTTCTTCCATTCCACCTTTTCAATGAGATTCGGTGGTAATTATTATTATTATTATTATTTTCCCCAGCCATTTTAACAAAAGTGTTCATCACTCTCGGTGGCTGGCCGTAGTGTCAAGCGTTGACATGGTGAGGGAGGCAGCTGTCAAGAGAGCAGGCACCAGGCCCAGCTCCACATTAGCCTGCCATGTCTTCCAATGACGCCTTTCAACAGAAGGCAGCTGAGCTGTCAAAGACGTCAAAAGATGCATCTCTAGAATGACGGACAGCTGTGAATCAGGCTGGAACAGCTTCCAACTCCCCCTGAAATCTGGAGTCCCAGCCGTTCTGGGAGAGATTGGTTAATTTAAACAATGCGGTACCCGCAATCCTTTTTTTGAATATTAGATAGATAGATAGATAGATAGATAGATAGATAGATAGATAGATAGATAGATAGATAATAGGTATGTATGTATGTATGTATGTATGTATGTATGTATGTATGTAGGTAGGTAGGTAGGTAGGTAGGTAGGTAGGTAGGTAGGTAGGTAGATAGATAGATAGATAGATAGATAGATAGATAGATAGATAGATAGATAGATAGATAGATAGATAAGGTAAAGGTTCCCCTCGAACATGTGTGCTAGCCGTTTCCGACTCTAGGGGGCGTTGCTCATCTCCATTTCAAAGCCGAAGAGCCAGCGCTGTCCGAAGACGCCTCCATGGTCCTGTGGCCGGTATAACTCAACGCGGAAGGCGCACAGAATGCTGTTACCTTTCCACCAAAGGTGGTTCCTATTTTTCTACTTGCATTTTTTACATTCTTTTGAACTGCTAGGTTGGCAGAAGCTGAGACAAGTCACGGAAGCTCACTCTGTTATGCGGCGCTAGGGATTTGAACTGCCGACCTTTCTGATCAACAAGCTCAGCCCTTAGCCACTGAGCCACTGCGTCCCTAATCTATCAGATAGATTATTTATCTATTTATTTATTTATTTATCTATCTATCTATCTATCTATCTATCTATCTATCTATCTATCTATCTATCTGCCTCTCTTTCTGTCTATCATTGTCTATCATTGTCTATCATCCATCCATCCATCTTATCTGCCACTATATCTGTCTATCATTGTCTTCCATCCATCCGTCCATCCGTCCATCCGTTCGTCCATTGATCTATCGATCAATCATTTTAATTAAATGAGCCCCAAAATATGAGTCCAGCTTGCTTGCAAAGCACTGTTTCACTAACATTATTTCCAAAATTGATTCTGGATCCTGCAAAAGTCTCCACTGGCTTTCTTAGAACATTGAAAAGGAGTGTGTAAACTAGGTTTGACGAGACCATCATGGAGATTAGTAGCAGGGATCATCTCAGGGGGTCTGTCATCCATTGAAGACCTCCTTGATAACTCATCCATCACTGCTGCCACTTTGCAAGTTTTTATCTGCCTTAGGATAACAGTGTAACAGAGTTGGAAGGGACCTTGGAGGTATTCTAGTCCATTCCTCCTGCTTAAGCAGGAAACCCAATGCCATTTCAGACAAATGATTGTCCAATCTTTTCTTAAAAACCTCAGTTGAGAGAGCAACCACAACTCTGTTGACCTGCTTAAATCAGGAAAAAAAATATGTCTTGCCTTAGTGCTTTTCTCCTCTCTTTCTGAACCCAGCAGTTGACCATTTCTTCTCTAAAGCTGTGTCTCCTTTGACCACAGATTAGCCCCTGGTCAACACCCTGCACCTCTCTCCTCTGTCTTCCTTCTGGCAAGAATGACTTAGCATTCCTGCAGAAAGGAATAATTTATTCCTGAGCAGAATTGCGCCAAGCGGTACACCCTGTTCTCCCACTTTGCTGCTTTCCATGTCAACATTGGAAAGCATGCCAACTAGCAGAGATCCCCCCCCAAGAAACAGACAAAACAGCTACGACCTGTTCTTCTCCTTCCCTCCGTCCCTCCGTCTCTCTGTCTGTCTCTCTCTGTCTTTCTCTGCCTTTCTCTCTCTCATTCTGCCTTTCTCTCTCTCTTTTTCTCTGTGTGTCTCTACCTTTCTCTTTTTCTCTCACTCTCTCTGCCTTTCTCTCTTTCTCTGTCTTTCTCTCTGTCTGTCTCTCTGTTTCTCTGTGTCTGTCTTTCTCTTTCTCTCTGTCTGTCTTTCTCTCTCTGTCTTTCTGTCTTTGTCTGCCTTTCTCTCTCTCATTCTGCCTTTCTCTCTCTCTATTTTTCTCTGTGTGTGTGTCTGTCTTTCTCTTTCTCTCTCTCTGCCTTTCTCTCTCTCTCTCTCTGTCTGTCTTTCTGTCTGTCTGTCTGTCTCTTTGTGTGTCTCCCTCTCTGTGTCTCTCTGTGTCTTTTTCTCTGTCTGTCTGTCTCGCTCTCTGTCTGTCTGTCTTTCACTCTGTTTATCTCTCTTTCTGTGTCTCTGTCTTTTTTTCTGTCTGTCTCTCTGTTTCTTTATTTTTGTCTGTGTCTCTGTCTGTCTGTCTCTCTGTCTCTGTCTCTCTCCCTTCCCTCTCTCTCTCTCTCTCTCTCTCCACCCCACCCCGCCAACTTGTCTTGCAAAGCCATTCAGCCCTTGAGTTGGTTTAGTGAAATATTTATGGCAGGGAGTGCAAACAAGCAATAAGAGGGCCAGGCTCTGACAGTGGAAAAGCAATGGCTGTGGATGAGCTTGCCAGGGAAACATTATGGCTAACCTTTGCTTTGAGGACAGGGAGCTCGTGGGACAATTAGCGAGCTTTGCATAGAAAACAAAACTCTTTTTAAGATGCCCTAAAAGGATAGAGAATAACTACAAAGAGTAGCTCCTTTTGGGATAAAGAGCAAATAATGTCTTCCTCTTTGGGGGAAAAGCTTTCTTTCAAAACGTCTAAAGACCAGAGAAATTACAACACTTTTAGTATAATTGTAAGGGAATCCAAAGAATTCTCATCCAGATCAACCATCCTTCAGCAGCTGATAGGACCCAGCTAACCCTGTTTGATTTGAAAGCAGATCAGCTTTTGACCTGGTTAATATTTGGATAAGGAAGGCTGAGTGCCAAAGAATGGAGGCCTTTGAACTTTGGTGCTGGAGAAGACTCCTACAAGTCCCTTGGACTGCAAGGCAGTCAAACTGGTCAGTCCTAGAGGAGATCAACCCTGGCTGCTCTTTAGAAGGCCAGATCCTGAAGAGGAAACTCAAAGACTTTGGCCACCTAATGAGAAGGAAGGACTCCCTGGAGAAGAGCCTCATGGTGGGAAAGATGGAGGGCAAAAGAGGAAGGGGACGGCAGAGAAGGAGGTGGCTGGATGGAGTCACCAACGCAGTCAGCATGAGCTTAAATGGACTCCGAGGGATGGTAGAGGACAGGAAGGCCTGGAGGAACATTGTCCATGGGGTCACAATGGGTCGGATACAACTTTGCAACTAACAACAACAATATTTGGATGAGGCACCTCCAGAGAATCCCAGGTTAACTGTTAGCCTGTGAAGTCAAAAACCATTGCAGAAGGAGGCCAGTATGCCTGGCCACAGCTTGTAGGCTGTTGCCCAAAAGAAAAAGACAAAAGAAGATGGAGAAGAAGATAGTATGAAGTCACCAGGAGTCAAACCTTAACTTTGCAATGAAGGAAAGTCTTCCAAATGCGCTAAGGTCCACTTCACATCAGCTTGTCCGAAGCTCAGAATGGATAGGAGATGCGTTTCGGCAATATCTCCAGGCCTCCCATTGATCCTGATGTAAAAAGTCAATGAGGAGAACATCTGCTCCCATGCTGAAGATCTCAAGTTCATTTTAGTTCATCATCAATGCCACCCACCCACATTGGCAGAGACTCTCCACAGGAATCGACATCACCAGATCAGATGGCCAAGCAGCTGGACTGCTGTCCTCTGACTAATAACATGCCCTGAGCAAAACTAAGAATAACTCCTAATAGAGGAAGCGGGAAGGGATATACAAATACATGCCGTTGACTTGAACAGATATAAATAAAAAAAGAGGAATAAGGTCATGATGGAGCAGGGTTTGAGTGCAGCATTATAGGCTGACTCTGCCCACAGCCTGGAGTTTGATCCTGACGGGGCTCAAGGTTGACTCAGCCTTCCATCCTTCCATAAGATGAGGAGGACCCAGATTGTTGGGGGCGATAGGCTGACTCTGTAAACCGCTTAGACAGGGCTGTAAAGCATTATGAAGCGGTATGTAAGTCTGTGTGCTACTGCTATGGCTTGAACTTGGTTTCTGAGTTGTGGAGTAAGGGATGAGTAGTTTGTTGCTGTTAGTTGTGAAGCTGTGTCCGACTCCATGGACAACGTTCCTCCAGGCCTTCCTGTCCTCTACTATCCCCCGGAGTCCATTGAACTATTTAAGTTCATGCCGACTGCTTCTCTGCTGTCCCCTTCTTCTTTTGCCCTCCATCGTTCCCAACATGAGGCTCTTCTCCAGGGAGCCCTTCCTTATCATTAGGTGGCCAAAGTACTTGAGTTTCCTCTTCAGGATCTGGCCTTCTAAAGAGCAGTCAGGGTTGATCTCCTCTAGGACTGACCGTTTGGATGGCCTTGCAGTCCAAGGGACTCGCAGGAGTCTTCTCCAGCACCAGAGTTCAAAGGCCTCCATTATGAAAACTCCATCTTCTTAAGGTTCCTTAAGGTGTGGTCTAAGGGTGATCAAAGAAAGGCAAGAGGAAGGGACGAACAGAGAAACACAGAGTTTAATAGAATAAGAATTGGAAGGAACTTTGGAGGTCTTCTAGTCCAACCCACTGTTTACCCAGGAGACCCGGTACCACTTCAGATAAGTGATTGTCTAATCTCTTCTTGAAAACCTCCGGTGATGGAGCACCCACAACATCTGGAGACAAACCATTCCACTGATTAATTGTTCACATGGTCGGTAATTCCTCCTTAGTTCTAGGTTGATTCTCTCCCTGATTAGCTTCCATCCATTGCTTCTTGTTCTGCCCTCAGGTGCTTTGGAGAACAGGTTGACTCCCTCTTCTTTGTGGCAGCCCCTGAGATATTGGAAGACTGCTATCATGTCTCCCCTGGTCCTTCTTTTCATTAGACTAGCCATGCCCAGTTCCTGCAATTGTTCTTCTCTGTGGCAGCCCCTGAAATACTGACAGTTATCGTGTCCCTTCCAATCCTTCTCTTCAATTCCTCAGCCATAAAAGAAAAATGAAAGCACGGAGCATTTGATTCTGAACATATAGCATATGATCTCCGAATCAAACATTCCATGCTTGTTTTATTTTATTTTATTCTTTTATTTATTTTGTTTTGCTTTGTTTATTATTTTATTCTATTCAGTTCAACTCCGTTGCTGCCACAGAGTTTTCTTCTTCTTCTTTTAACCCCCCCCCCCAAACGATTAGTTGATTAAACTAGTAATCTTAACCTTAAGCCGGGGAACGAGACAGGTTTGCCCTTTATCCCCAATTTTATTTGCATTATTGATGGAGATTTTGGCAAATGCAATGAGGGAAGATTCATTGATTGAAGGAGTTGGCATACAGAAGAAAATGAAAGTAAAATTATTTGCAGATGATACATTATTAACATTTCAAAATCCCGTAGTTGCTATAGAGAAGATATATTTACACCCGAATGAATTTGGGAAATATAGTGGATGTGGTGGCTCAGTGGCTAAGACACTGAGCTTGTCGATCAGAAAGGTTGGCGGTTTGAATCCCTAGCGCCGTGTAATGGAGCGAGCTCCCGTTACTTGTCCTGGCTTCTACTAACCTTGCAGTTCGAAAGCATGTAAAAAATGCAAGTCGAAAAAGAGGAACCAGCTTTGGTGGGAAGGTAACAGCGTTCTGTGCACCTTCGGAGTTGAGTCATGCCGGCCACATGATCCTGGAGACGTCTTCGGACAGCGCTGGCTCTTCAGTTTTGAAACAGAGATGAGCACCGCCCCCTAGAGTTGGGAACGACTAGCACATATGTACGAGGGGAACCTTTACCCCTTTTACTTTTACCTAGTGGATTACAAATATACTGGGAAAAATCAGAAATGATGTTATGTAACCATAGTAAAGAAAAAGTGGAGGTATTGAAAGGAAAAAATATAGTAAAAATAGACTAGTTTTCTTCTTCTTCAAAAACAAAAAAAACAAGAAAACAAACCCCCCAAAACTATTAGTTGATTAGACTAGTAATCTAGGGAAATCTGTCTACGAATAGGCACATTGAAAGCCATGTTGTCGTAAATGATTCTGGAGCTGTAGGCATGGTTCAGGCTCAAAAGCTAAGAGGCAATTAGTTGAGCCTCATGGCAAGTCCCCCATTTTCAGGCCTTTTAGCTAAAGCGCCTCCACTTAAGTCTCCGGAAAGCTGAAGGGCTGTCAAGTAAGTGAAAAAATAGCTGGAGCAATTTGGTGATGCCTTTCCCCTCCCCCTCCCCAAGCCAGCATTCTGAATTACAAGCTTCGATATATCGAATATGGTTATTTCCCTTTCATAACTGCAGGTCCTTTGATATGCCTGGTATGTTCCTTGCGGAATTTAGGATATGAGTACTGGGTAGGATGACGTCTACACAAATGGGATGGGATAGCTGCAAAGCCCATCTGATATCTGAGTTATATATCAACACGTATCCATACACATTTTAATTATATGTATTTATTTATTAAGTATGTTATTTGAGGTGGCTCCAAAATACTCTCTTCCATGGCATCGGAAGATCTAAAACCTAAAACCTTATTTGTATGCTCCCATATTTCTGTTAGGGATGTGGTGGCACAGTGGCTTAGATGCCAAGCTTGTTGATCAGAAAGGTTCGAATCCCTAGCGCCATGTAATGGCGAGAGCTCCCGTTACGTGTCCCAGCTTCTGCCAACCTAGCAGTTCAAAAGCATGTAAAAATGCAAATAGAAAAATAGGAACCACCTTTGGTGGGAAGGTAACAGCCGGCCACATGATCACGGAGACATCTTCAGAAAGTGCTGGCTTAGAAACGGAGATGAGCAGTGCCCCCTAGAGTTGGGAACAACTAGCACATATGTGCGAGTGGAACCTTTTCCTTTATATTTCTGTTGGAGAGCAACGGTCTCAATCAGGAGGAGGGGTCAAACAGGGAATTAGTCTGGAATCTTTATATAGGCACAAGAGAGCAAAAGCTGACCATCGTTGAATGCCACTGAATTTCATCATGTCTAGCCCAGATGCAGTCCACCAGCAGGGAGAGATGAAGGTCTGAGCTTGGTTGTTTTCTTCTAGATGTTTCATTATCCAGCTAGGTAGCATCATTGCTGCTAGAAGGAAGAGGGTTTGTGAAGTGGTGGAGAAGGAGAAGAGGAGGAGGGGGACTATGGGGTCCTTGGTGCTGTCTCAGCTTGGTTGTTTTCTTGCAGAGGTTTCATGATGCAACTAGGTAACAACATCAGTGCTAATATGATGAGATTCATATAAAATAGGCATAGAACAATAAAGTAACTAGTTTGAACTCTACAAATATTAGCTTTGGTTGTTTGCGCTTGATGGTTTCTCATTTGAGAAAAAAAAACCAACCCAAACAGAATCCGCTTTCAAATGATGACCCTACACCCATGAAGGAGAACCTATGGCACACGTGCCAGAGGTGGCATGCAGAGCCGTCTCTGTGGGCACGCAAGCCATCACCAGCTGCTCTTCTGCTTTCCAGCGTGCCAGCCAGCTGGTTTTTGCAGGCACCAGAGCACTGGAAAACAGCTTAAAATGGCCAAAACAGTCTGAAAATGGCCCGAAAACCAGCCCAAAAATGGCCAAAAAAAAAACCAGGCATGCACACGCCAACCAGCTAGTCTTTGGCTTTCCAGCAGTCTACTGCGCACAAATGCATGAGCGTTGCAGTTTGGGCACTCAGTGCCGAAAAGTTCTCCATAGTGGTGGAGGTATCATCCAGACTGGGTTGACATCATCTGCTCACTGATAGGACTGGGTCTGATGACAATTATTGTTAAGCCATGCCCCTGTTGCTGGGGACACCCAGCTTTTCGACTCAGTCCCTCAGTAAGGACGGATCCATCACCCAGTAGCTCCACAGCTAACTTTTACATTTTTGATAAGTAGGATATTGGTTTAACATCACATTGTGTATGAATTTGTCTTGGGAAGCACTGTATTGAGGCTGTTAACTTGTGCCTTCAGCCCCTATGGTTTTTGGTTGAAAAAAGATGCAGGAGTTGTAGCTGGACAACTTTAGATGTGTCACAAACTTTTGCCCTTTGCAGTGAGGGAAGATTTAGTGACCTAATAAGTTTGTCTTCTCCTGATCTCTGCAACTCTACTCTCTGTGTCTGTCTGTCTGTTTCTCTCTCTCTCTCCCTCTCTCTCTCTCTCTCTCCAAAGATCTCCTTCTCTCCTGACGCCACTCAAATGTTAACAAACCCTTTAAATCTGAAAATGAGGCAAGGCGAAGCTTCCCTTTGCGAGAGGCCTTTCCTCTCCAAGCTTCGTAGATTCAAAGGAAAGAGAAAGCAGGCAGGATGACATCAACCCTGCCGCAGGTATGAATTAAAGATGAGAACTTAATAAAACTTGAGGTGTCGGGGGAAGGAGGAGGAGGATCAAAGCGGCAATATCTTCATTCCTGAGTCGACAGCTCCACCTTTGTTTTGGCAAGGCTTGCTTCAGGGGTTCTTTAAAACAAAAGGATACGTGGTCCGTGAATCTAAAGTGCCCTCTGCTGGGTTGTTCTGAAATAATGAAAAGGGATGCTCCAGAGTGGCATTTCCAAAGGATATCTTCAGTTTAAGGATGGGGTGATGGAGAAAGAGAAATCAAAGATGCTTTCATAATAATGGAGGAACAGAAGGTGAAGGCTATTTCTTCATAATAATGGAGGCAGGAGAAGGACGTGGAGATGTTTTCATATTAGAGGAGGAAGAGGAGGAGGAAGAGGAGGAGGAAGAGGAGAGCAGGAGATGGAAAAGGAAGAGAAGGAGAAGATTTCAGAATAATTGAAGAGGAAGAGGAGATGTTTTCCTATTAATAGAGAAAGAGGAGGAGGAAGAGGAGAAGGGAAAGGAGAAGGAGATTTCAGAATAATGGAGGAAGAGAAGGAGGAGAAGGAAGAAGAGGAAGAGAAGGGGAAGGAAGAGGAGGAGGAGAAGGGGGAGGAGGAAGAGGAGGAGAAGGGAAAGGAGGAGAAGGAGATTTCAGAATAATGGAGGGAGGAGGAGAAGGAAGAAGAGGAAGAGAAGGAGAAGGAAGAGAAGAAGGGGGAGGAGGAAGAGGAGGAGAAGGGAAAGGAGGAAGAGATTTCAGAATAATGGAGGAAGAGGAGGAGGAGAAGGAAGAAGAGGAAGAGAAGGAGAAGGAAGAGGAGGAGAATGAGAGAAGGGGAAGAGGAGAAGGAGGAGGAGGAAGATACGGTTGAGTAGATGTTTTCATCAAAATGGAGGAAGAGAAGGCAAAGGATATTTCGTCATAATAATCAAGGCAGGAGAAGGAGGTGGAGATGTTTTCATATTAGAGGAGGAAGAGGAGAGCAGGAGGTGGAAAAGGAAGAGAAGAAGAAAAAGATTTCAGAACAATTGAAGAGGAAGAGGGGATGTTTTCATATTAATGGAGAAAGAGGAGGAGGAGAAGGAAGAAGAGGAAGAGAAGGAGAAGGAAGAGGAGGAGAATGAGAAGAAGGGAGGAGGAAGAGGAGAAGGAGGAGGAGAAAGATACAGTTGAGTAGATATTTTCATAAAAATGGAGGAAGAGAAGGCAAAGGATATTTCTTCATAATGATGGAGAAGGAGGAAGAGGAGGAGCAGAGGGTGATGGAGATGAAAAAGCAGAAGCAGAAGGAGTGGTAGACTGAGGCCATTAAGATCTGTCACTGTCAATTGATAGATGTAATCAGTTCACGAGGGGTCCTGGGTGCTCTCCGATTTGGTGGTTTTCTTGCAGTTATTCATTACCCAAACTAGGTAACATCATCAGTGCTAGTTCATTACTAGCACTGATGATGTTACCTAGTTTGCGTAACAAAATGTCTGCAAGAAAGCAACCAAGCTCAGAGAGCACCAAGGACCCCACAATCCTCCTGCTCCTCCACCTCCACCTCCTCATCCTCCTCCAAAAAAACCCCTCACTCCCTTCTAGCACTGATGATGTTACCTAGTTTGGATCCTGAAACATCTGCAAGAAAACCACTAAGCTCAGTAGCAATAGCACTTAGACTTATATACTGCTTCACAGTTCTTTACAGCCCTCTCTAAGTGGTTTTACAGAATCAGCCTCTTGCCCCAACAATCTGGATCCTCATTTTACCCATCTCGGAAGGACGGAAGGCTGAGTCCACCTTGAGCTGTTGAGAATCGAACTGCTGGTACTGGATAGAGTTAGCCTGCAATACTGCATTCTAACCATTATGGGAAAGAAGGAAGGAAGGAAGGAAGGAAGGAAGGAAGGAAGGAAGGAAGGAAGGAAGGAAGGAAGGAAGGAAGGAAGGAAGGAAGGAAGGAAGGAAGGAAGGATCAACCTTGAGCCTGGTGAGATTCGATCTGCTAAACTGCTGGCAGCCAGGGATCAGCAGAAGTAGCCTGCAGTACTGCACTCTAACCTCTGTGCCACCGCGGCTCATACCAAGGACCCTACAGTCCTCTTCCTCCTCCTCCTCTCCTTCTCCTCCACTCTACAAACCCCATCTCCTTCTAATACTGATGGTCTTAACTAGTTGGGTCATGAAACATCTGCAATAAAGCAAGCAAGCTCAGAGAACACCAAGAATCCCTCATTTCAACCCAGAACTATGAATGTTCTCCTTTATTGGTAGTCACTTGACACATGGCCAAGACTTACAGAGTTGAGGAGGTAGTGGTGGTGGTGGTAGTGGTGGTGGTGGAGGAGGAGGAGGAGGAGGAGGAGAGTTGTTCTCCTGATTCTCTAAGTAGTTTTTCTACAGAATGCTGCTGCTATTTCTAGAAAGGAAGAACAAAAGACATGATTTAATAATACATTATCTGGAACTGGGGATTCAACCTTGAAGGAGGACAGCTTGGCAGAACTCTCCCAAGTTGTTTAAAAGAGTACAATCAGGAGCAGATGTGCAAAATTGTAAACAGTTCACTCATCATGAAGCTTTCTGATCAGGTGGACCCGTCCTTATAACCCTAAGCTTATACACTGATGTTCCTTTTGGAAGAGTCCCAGGGTCATATAGAGAGACAACCCAACTGTTCCTGGATGACCGTTTGCAAATATCTGAAGGGTCTTCCCTTAGAAGATGTGATAAGCTGGTCATCTGTTGCTCTTCCAAGGTAGTGAATGAATCTTCACAGAAAGGAGATATTTTAACATTTTAATTATCATATTTTTCAGAGTATAAGATACACTTTTCCCCAAAAAGGAGGGTGAAAATCGGTGTGTCTTATATAGTAAATGTAGCCCCACCCACCCACCAGCCCTACCCTTTGGCCTCTGCCTCCTAGCAATTTGCCTCCTTGCAGCAAATAGAAAACAGCCTGTTTCAGTTTCAGCTTCAGCACAGCCTGATTAGCATAAGCAACTGATTGTCAGTTGGCTCAACTTCTCGACCATCAGCTGTTTCAGGCTGCAGAAATTGCCATAGCCTATTGCCACCTCCCGCGTGCCCCATTTTCGGCCTCCACATCCCATTTTTGGCCTATTCCGATCCCCACCACCCAGAATGGGCGGAAAATGAGGCGCACAGAGGCCTAAAATGGTGTGTGAAGAGGCTGAAAATGGAATACGGAGACTGAATATGGAGTGTGCGGAGGTGGCAATAGGCTATGGCAATCCCTGCAGCCTGAAGCAGCTGATCTTCGGGAGGCCCAACAATCGGCTGCTTGTGCTAATCAGGCTGTGCTGAAAGTAAAATGAGCTGTTTGCTGCAAGGAGGCAAATTGCTGGGAGGTAGAGGCAGATTTTTTTTTCTTGTTTTCCTCCCCAAAAGCTAGGTGCATCTTATACTTCAAAAAATATAGTAAATATTAGGAAGGCTTTCGTGGGGGTGGGGGACACATAATGGGCGACAGAGGCCATTCAATAATTCCCTTCTAGGCCATTCTTTTCTTGGCCTTCTTAAACCATTTAGGCTGCCTTCTTCTTCCCCCGTGCCTGCATGTTCTAACTCTAATGGATTTTTTGTACCGTCGGAAAGGCCCTGATTGATTTCAAGTGAAGCAAAAATAATTCCATCTCCATTTCAGGTGGAACAGAAAGAAAGAAAGCATGCTTTAAAACTAGAGAGAGGGGAAGGGAAGGGAAAGGAGGAATAATTCCCCAATTCTCCCTTTGTTTAAAGTTGCTTTTTTAGGATCCTTGACAAGGAAGGAGGCTGATGAATAAAAAGAAATGTAACCTTAGTTTTTCCATTCACTCTCAATTTCCAGAAAAAGTTCGTTTTGGGGAACGGCGTGTATGTGTGTAGAAAATGGCAAATACAAAGAATAATTCGTATCGCTTTTGATACAAGGAAGCATTTTCTTCCCTTTTCCCTACAGGAAAGAATCCTAAATGAATCTGAATTAATTAAAGGCAGCTTTTGATTTAAAAAAAAATACAAATCACCACCACCTAACTGTTGAATAACGAGCTGATCAGACTTGTTTCTTTACCAAGGATGGCCTATAAAATGTGGGCTGGCCATTTTGAAGCCAGTTTTGTTGATTTATTTTTGATATCGACAGCATAAAAACGAACCCAAATTTTAAAACAAAAGGAAAGGCAGAAAAAAGAGGGAAAAGAAAGAAGGAAGAAAAAGAAACACAGTAGAGCAGCCTCTGATTTCCCTTGCAGCAAACATAAGTACAACAGTGAAGTTCTTCCTTACTCAAGGATGACAAAAGAAAGCTCAATTTTTTCCTTCTGTCCAGGTTTTTTTTCTAATCTCAAAAGCACAAATCTTAAGTGCCTTATCTCCCTTCTAAGGGAGACCCTTCCCTATGTCTCTAAAGGTAAAGCTTCCCCTCGCACATATATGCTAGTCATTCCTGACTCTAGGGGCGTCTCTGTGTCAAAGCTGAAGAGCCAGCGCTGTCCAAAGACGTCTCCGTGGTCATGTGGCTGGCATAACTCAGTGCCGAAGGTGCACACAACACTGTTACCTTCCAAACAAAGGTGGTTCCTCTTTTTCTACTTGCATTTTAACGTGCTTTCGAACTGCTAGGTTGGCAGAAGCTGGGACAAGTCACGGGAGCTCACTCTGTTACGTGGGATTCGAACCGTCAAACCGCCGACCTTTCTGATTGACAAGCTCAGCATCTTGTCCATTGAGCCACCGCATCCTTAAGGGATCTCTAGTCAACCATAATTATAGATTGTTTTTTCCGCTCCTCAAAGAAGTTGGGATAAATAAAGCCCACCTGGCTTTATTTCCAGTGTTCCACCCTCTTGTCCTGCAAGATAGGATGCTGAAGGTCCCTTTGGAGGTCCCCAACCTCCTCACTGTCCGACTCTGCTGCCAGCACCACTGGCTACAGGTAGGCCACAGCAGCCAGTTGCAGCCCCTCGTTGAGACTTTGGAGACCCAAGAAAAGGAAGAGACTTGGCTTTTTAATTTTGAAGACACCATCCTCGCTTTCATCCCTTGCAGGCTTGCTAATAACCCCCCTTCCAAAATGCAAATCTCTCCCCCCCCCCTTCTTCCTCAGGGCCCTGGCTGCAGCCAGATAGTGAAGTGTTTAAGCACATTTTTAATGGGAAGGTTTTCCTTGTCAAGACTACTTAGCGGGCAGTTAAAACAAGTCACTTAAGCCCTTCCAGTGGGCTGATGCTGTTTATTCGAAGGTGGCTGCCTCTCCTGCAAGCAAAACTATTAATATGCTAAGTAAGCCCTGTTGCTCTTGAGCTTAATTCTGATGCAAATACGTTTGGAGGGGGGGGAAATCAGCCTCTGCTAAGGAGCATCAGAAGAGCTTTTTATGGCTTTTTCATCTCTTCTTCTTGAAGACTTTCCTGCTGTTAGAGCAACCCCATTTTGCATTCTGCTTCCAGACCTCATGTTGCTTTGGGTTTTTTTTGGAAAGCTGCCCCTTCCCCATTTATACCCACACTTAACAGGTTATGCTTCCCTATTAATAAGGACCACCTCTTCTGAAAATGGCAACTGGAGATCTCTGCTGTCAAGTGGACGGTGGTTTCATGTTGGGTTGAATGCAGATAATGGAGCTTGAAGGCTTCTGCTAGATTGCATTATTTAGTTATTTAGTTGTTTACTTATTTTTTTAGTTATGTTATTTTGTTATTTTGTTATTTTTAGTTATGTTATTTAGTTATTTTTAATTATGTTATTTAGTTATTTAGTTATTTTATATAATACAATAGCAGAGTTGGAAGGGATCTTGGAGGTCTTCTAGTCCAACCCTCTGCCTAGGCAGGAAACCCTATACCATTTCAGACAAATGGCTATCCAACATCTTCTTAAAGACTTCCAGTGTTGGGTGATACAAAACTTCTGGAGGCAAGCTGTTCCACTGATTAATTGTTCTAACTATCAGGAAATTTCTCCTCAGTTCTAAGCTGCTTCTTTCCTTGATTAGTTTCCACCCATTGCTTCTTGTTCTACCCTCAGGTGCCTTGGAAAATAGTTTGACTCCTTCTTCTTTGTGGCAACTCCTGAGATATTGGAACACTGTTATCATGTCTCCCCTGGTTCTTGTTTTCATTAAACTAGACATCCCCATTTCCTGCAACTGTTCCTCATATGTTTTAGTCTCCAGTCCCCTAATCTAAACTAATTTTTAGTTATGCTATTTAGTTATTTCATTATTTTTAAATTATGTTATTTAGTTATTTTTAGTTATGTTATTTAGTTATGTTATTATTTAGTTATTAAATTTATATTGCCACTATTCGTCCACGGTAAGTCAAGGCTGCTTGCATAATTTAAAACCACATTTAAAAAACAATAAAACTAATCAAAGAATCAGATAAATTAATATAATAAAATCACCCCCCCCCCACTTCCCCCCCAGCAACAGCGGACCACATGAGCCATTGAATGGGCTCCATCCCACTCTGGGTTCCCCAGGCTTGCTGGCAGAACCAGGTCTTCAGCGTCTTCTGGAAGAGTGGGGGCCATTCTAATCTCTGGGGTGGGGGTGATGTTCCAGAGAGGGGGGGCCACCACGAAGAAGGCCCTTCTTCTGGGTCCCACCAGGTGTATCTCCCTTGGGGATGGGACCCGCAGCGTTCCCTGCCTCCCTGCTCTGGTGGGTCGGGTAGATGTGACTGGCAAGAGACAATCCCTCAGATCACCTGGTCCCCAGCCATGAAGGTCATTAAAGGTGACAACCAGCATCTTGAGTGGCACCCGGAAGCAAATTGGCAGCCAGTGCAGCTCCTGCAGGAGAGGCGATACATGTGCACACCAGGGTCTGGCAGTCCGCTGCATTTTGCACCAACTGGATCATGTTTCTTCTCTGTGTTCAGAAGTTGCTTTTGTTGAAAGAAATATCCAGGACCAGTTCCAAGCGGGGAGAAAGACACTGGAAACACGGTGGCTGATTTGGAAAGATGGTTTAATGATATAGAGAACCACCAAGCAACTGTGACTCTGGGTAGCTGACCCCATGGAGTCGAGAGTGAGGGGCTTTTATACCTTCTCTTGGGCTGTGCACTTGAGCTTCCTGTTCCTGGGCAAGAATGTGTTTTCTATTGGCTTTTAGGGGTCATAGCTGGCTCTGTAGGTTGTCTGAGCTAAGTTTGGTTGAAGTTTGGAGAAGGATGCAATGTGGTGAGCTCTGCTGCTAGATGGTAGAAGGTTAATCCTATTATGTCCTGAGAGTTCATGTCTTAATCCCATCATCTTGGAGCTGGAGGTCTCTTGTTTTGTAGGTAGGCTGGCCCAGTCTTTCTCAATGGGCACAAAATACCTCCTGGGGGCTGCTTTCTTTCTCCAAGAGCATGTTTCTCTATTTCTCTTTTAGGGAAATACAATATTCTGCTATTTTAATATTTCCTAAAATTATTTCATTCTTCTGGGAGGGCCTGGCTTCCCAACTTCGTGTTTCTTCAGAAGTACACATGCTTCTTTGAGTAGAGTCCAACCCGATTGACCCTGCTATGTCCCTACTGCAAGTGTTGTTGATGGACATCTACTAGACCCCTGAAGGTGCTCACAATTTATAGGCATCTTCCTGTAAGGAATAGCATCCTTGGAGTGCTGATGACTTCTTTCCTTGGGGCCTGACAGCTGCCTCTAATTTTCATTAAAACACTTTAATTAAAATTTAATTAAAAACTGAGACAGAGAGTTGGCATCATTGATGTTAAAGCAAAATGTCAACCTTGAACATTACCCTTATTTCAAGGAATGTCTCTGGGCCACTCGGGATGTCTTCTGAACATCTGTAAAGAATAAGATGGATGGATAGTTGCAACCAAATATATATGAAGGAGACTTCCTTGAGGACGTCTTCTTGACCTCTTAATTTCTTAGAACAAAAAGCATTATGTAGAAGAAGAGCAGACAGAGTGGGAGGGTGGAATTAAGCAAGTAATCAGCCTAGAATCATTATATCCCTGCAAATGGTCTAATCCTTCTTGAATTCTGTTGTTAGTTGCGAAGTTATGTCTGACCCATCACGACTCCATGAATGATGTTCCTCCAGGCCTTCTTGTCCTCTATCATCCCATTGAATCATCTTGTCCATTGAAGCTCACGCTGACAGCTTTGGTGACTCCATCCAGCGTTCCCTCTTCAGGATCTGGCCTTCTAAAGAGCAGTCAGGGTTGATCTCCTCTAGGACTGACCGGTTGGATTGCCTTGCAGTCCAAGGGACTCGCAGGAGTCTTCTCCAGCCCCAGAGTTCAAAGGCCCTCATTCTTTGGCACTCAGCCTTCCTTATGATCCAACTTTCACAGCCATACATTGCAACCCATTGCCTTGACTAGACACACTTTTGTTGGCAGGATGCCAATCTGGTGCCAATTTAGTATGACTAGATTATTATGTGTAGGCTTGAGCAATAAATCTTCACTGCAGCATTTCCTATGATCCTAATTCTTTGCATCTGACATATTAAGAACAACCTGGAAAATCTGTTTGATCCTCGCTTCATTTTCAAACTTTGGGTAAGGATGGAAGGAATGCAGTAATCTTACTGTGTGTGAAGGTGCATGGTCACGCTTGTCTGAATTAAATAGGTCTGTAGCCAAATGGGGAAGAATACAGAGAACTGTTTATGGAGATTCTGAGTCCTCCAGGACATGGTTGTCCCAAAGGTGCTTTTTTCTTTCAAGAGGCAACTGGACTTTCTGTTTTTTCTTTGAAGACATTTCACTTCTCATGCAAGAAGCTTATTCAGCTCTGACTGGATGGTGGGGAATGGAAGGATTTATACTCCTTGCAGACAGCTGGTTATTTGCATCCTTTTTAGAGAGTTGCTGAGGCTACTTGGAGGTTTATATGTGTTGTCAGTAAAGCAAATGGGATGGAAGCGGGGTCAAAGAGGCCATCTATGTCAAAACTGAACAGTCCTCTATCAACAGACAAGGAGAGGTAGGACATCATCTATCTCTAGTCTACAACACAGGAGTCCTTTCAGCAGTTCCAAGAAGGCTCCGCATCCATTTGCACCACTCAGGTGACCCAGAGGGCATAGATAAACCTCCAAATGGCCTCAACGATTCTCTAAAAGGATGCAAATTACCAGCTGTCTGCAAGGAGTGTAAATCCTTCCATTCCCCACTATCCACTCAGAGCTGAAGAAGCTTCTTGGATGAGAAGTGAAACGTCTTCAAAGAAAAACTGGAAAGTCCAGATGCCTCTTGAAAAAAAAAGCACCTTTGGAATTGCTTACTAATGAAGAGAGATTTCAAAACTAGGTGTAAGCTAGGTGTCCTAATTGAGGAAGCCCTACTCCTTGACTTAAATGGCACACTCAAGATTGCAAAATTAAATGTCTCAGAGAAGTGGAATTTGCCAGAATTGTTCTTTGGTAGAACAGTTTCCAACACCTCAATGTTCAAGGTGTCTGCAGATAGTGCATTGCAATTTCACATCCGAGTTCCATATCTTCATTGAACTAAGGGGAACAGTCTGTTGCATTTATGTCATTAAAATCTGTAGAAGTTGTTTTTAAAAACAAAATTGGCTGTGCTCACTTTAATTTCAAACCAGGGAGAATTTTGATCCTTAGCAGCTGGGAGTCAGATCATTTGTTCAGTCTAGTTGTCTATTAATACATGGTGGGAAAGAGAGAAGGGGGGGAGCTAATTTTGACCATCTGCCTCATTTATTGTCTTTTACCAAATGCTCTTACAATGGCTAACTAAAATAACAACTTCCAATTTTCCAGTTTACAAAAGCCAAACTGTGAGCCTAATTTTTCCTTCCTGTCTTTTTTCATTTTCCTACGCTTTCATAAAAAAAAATGCTTTTAAGATGAGCTTCAGTTAAGCAGGCTGTTGTAAAACAGGTTTGGTAAGCTTTGGGTTCTGTAAGCACAGAGATGACAGCTTCCCTCCATTTGCACAATTTGAAACAACCTACAACAAAATTGTTTCTGAAATGGGTTGTCTCGGGTGCACCAACAAAAGCAAAACACTGGCCTGATTGTGGAGTCCTTGGTGCTTTCTGAGCTCAGTTGTTTTGTTGCAGGAGTTTGCAATTGACCGATGGTGATTTTGTCAATGTCGCTGGCATTATTATGGTTGTTCGCATAGTCAACCAGATGTTTAGACTGGATTTGGTATCTCTATCGACCTATCAAGGCCTTCCCAAAGACCTGGGTTAGACAGATGTTGCCGTTTGATGGTTTTCAAGGTGTCATGGAATGTAAGCTGTTCCAAGTAAAGCTGCCTATTGTAATTGACTGGCGGCAAATTTGTCAATGCCGATGGTGTTCAAACGGTGCTCCAGTTATTATTCATAGAATTTATGTGCTTTAAACCTTTCCTCCTGTTGAGTTCAAGTTCTCGCCAGGTACTTAGCTTTACCTTGGAGGTTTCCAAAGGTTGACTATGATTAACTGGGAGAAAGAACTAGCATAAGGGTTAAAGTGGCAAATCAAAGAGATCTCTATTATGCATTTAATTGGTCATCAACAGTTTCTGGATAGTGTTCAGATCACTAAAAAGGACATTAGACGTTTGTAACAGCCAATTTTGGAAGCGGAGTAGGTGTTAATTCTTACGGTTTTAAGGAGCCCACCAGGAACCGTTAGAAATGTTTCTGGATTGCTTTGATATTTACACCTGTAATGTGTTAAATGGCCTTATTGACTAAGGGAATCATCCCTTCAAACGGCCAGCTTGGCCTGCTGTGTTGGACCACATCCAGGTTCTCTTGAAAAGAATGACCAAAAAGTGTCCAATTTATCATAGAAAGCACCAGGCCAAAGGGCCTCCCATGTAATTAAGAGCTTGAGTATGCTTTTATCCTAGAAGACCCAGCTTTCGGATGTCTCTGCTGTGTGAACAGGTTTTTTAAATAGATATAGATATCAATATCAATATATAGTTTGAAATGGAGCTTGATTAAAGCTACGATGTCCAAAGAGCTAGGATTAAAGAAAGTTTGTTATTCCTTCTCATCGCTCTGTTGCAAAAGCAGAATGACTGATTTATATTGAAACTGATTGGTTAATATTTCACCAGTAGTGATAAGATTAGCGCATAGAAATGGCCTTGAGAGACTGACTGAGTTCCTTCCTTCCTTCCTTCCTTCCTTCCTTCCTTCCTTCCTTCCTTCCTTCCTTCCTTCCCTTCCCTTCCCTTCCCTTCCCTTCCCTTCCCTTCCCTTCCCTTCCCTCTTTCTTTCTGTCTGTTTCTCTCTCTTTCTCTTCCCTTCCTTTCCTCCCTCCCCCCCATCAACTTTTTTAAACATTCAAATTAAGCAACCTGTAAGTCTCTTTATATTAGCAAGCATGATATATTTGTACAGTTGATACTCTTAGCTTTTTAAACACACACACACACACATGTTCCTTTTATAGGTGGAGATAATCTGTCTTTTTTTTAAAAAAAATACAATAGTAGCACTAAAAATATAACTTCCACTTCATGTAGCTGAGCATTGATCCTATTTAGATGATAGATAGATAGATAGATAGATAGATAGATAGATAGATAGATAGATAGATAGATAGATAGATGGATGGATGGATGGATGGATGGATGGATGGATGGATGGATGGATGGATGGATGGATGGATGGATGGATGGATGATAGATGGGTGGATGGATGGATGCTTGATAGATATCTATCTATCATTGATGGATTAGTTTTACAACTATATTGATAGACAGACATAGATTATTGAAGATTAGTTCTACAGACATATCAATAGGTAGATAGATATAGATTATTGATAGATTAGTTTTACAGTCATATCAAAGAAAACAAAGCTAAGATACAAGGTCTATTTCCAGGATAAAATAAGCAAAAGAAAATACAGTAATAAAATACATGTGCTAATTGCAAAGAATTGATGTTCCATTAAATACATCACCTTTACACGATACCCCAATCCGTTCAGTGTAACAGATTCTTACTTGAACTGCCTTGTCTATAAACCTGACAGTTTCCCTAACAAAGGATAGACGCTTTGGATGAATTTTAATCTGCTTAGTTCGTCCAAAGCTTGCTTGTTAACTGTTGGCAGGACTGAAACTAGCTTGAATTATAGAAGCTAAGGAGTACTTAAAGGGACACGGTGGCTCAGTGGCTAAGATGCTGAGATTGTGGATCAGAAAGGTCGGCAATTCAGTTTGAATCCCTAGTGCCGCATAATTTAAAAAATGATAAGTTCTGACCCAGGCATCCTTAAAAAGCATGAAGCAGAGTCTTGGTCCCGGCAAAATCTCTTTTATTTACATGACTGTGAATTCCTTTCTTCACAGTCAGCAAGGCTTGGCAAACAGTCTTTCAGAGGAATATTTATCAACACGAACCTTATCTCGCTTGGAGAGCTGCCAGATAACTAGTGTCCAAACCCAGGTCAAGGCAACACTTGGCACAGAATCTCTTATAGTCACAAACAGAATTTTCCACTCTTGAAATGACCGAAGGAATGAATTGTTTCCTACAAAAGCCCCCTCCCGGTTCACTCCTCTTTTGTTTCCTCTGGGAGGGGCCAATCACCTCCAAGGTTGGCTTTATTCTTGAGTCGACCTGCTTTCCTAGTTGTTCTTCTGGCAGCTCTGCGCATGTGCACACTGGGAACATGCTCCAGCTGTTCTTCTGCCTCACTGGCTCCCTCTCTGCCTCCGACGCAGAGCCTCCTCTGAGCTTTTCTCAGCCCCAGGACTGGCCCATGTTCCTCCCCAACCTCCTCACTGTCCGACTCTGCTGCCAGCTCTGCTGGCCTCCGGCGGGCCACTACAGTTATACCCCAGGACAAAAGAGGACAATCTGCAATTGTTCCTGTTTTGAGATGCTTGAATCTTTCCGCAAGAGGAGAGAGGAGTGTTAGCCAAGTCCCAAAGGTTCTTTTCCAAAAAGGCAACAGGCCTTTCTCGTTTCGTTTTTTCTTTGAAAAACATTTCACTTCTTATCCGAGAAGCTTCTTCAGTTCCAACTGACTAGTTGGGACGTTTCGGTAGACGAGTATTGGTTATGTTCTCAGGCCTTGAGTTACGTCCAAATCTAACCAATAAAATATTTCAATTGCTCCAGGTTGCAGGGGACGGAAGACGACGTTTCCTTTATTTGTTAAAAAAAATTGACGAGTGGAGCCCTTCTTCCCACCCAAGAGTTAAGGAGGGTGGCCTCAACTGTATTTCAGCATCTCATTAAGAGCACCATGAACCAGTTAGCACCGCCTGGATGAATTGGGCTCCGGAATTGAAATGAACTAGTTAACAGTCAACATGTCCCCAAGGAAATATCCCTCTGCTGTAATACGGCTCTCTCAAACCCCCTGCGAAGGAAAAGGGGGGAGGGAGAGGCTGGGCTGCCTTTCCGTATCCTCTGCTCCTTCGGGAATGGCGTCCTTGCTGATAAAAATGTAGTTTATTGCAAAGATTAGAGGAAATATGGGTCATTGCTGGTGCAGTAATTAGTTGTGGCAAGCCCTAGAAATGTAAAACTTTATAAATAGGACATGCTCACTCGGCAGTCAGTCTCTCTCTCTCTCTCTCTCTCTCTCTCTCTCTCTCTGACTTTCTCTTTCTATCTGTCTGTCTCTCTGTGTCTCTGTCTTTCTCTGTCTTTCTCTCTCTCTGTCTTTCTCTCTCTCTGTGTCTTTCTCTCTCTCTCTCTGTGTCTGTCAGTCTGCCTGTGTCTGTCTGTCTCTATCTCTGTTTCTGTCTTTCTCTGTCTCTCTGCCTTTCTCTCTGTCTCTGTCTGCCTTTCTCTCTCTCTGTCTGTCTTTCTATCTGTCTGTCTCTCTGTGTCTCTGTCTTTCTCTCTTTCTGCCTTTCTCTCTATTTCTGTCTCTCTCTGTCTTTCTCTTTGTGTGTCTGTCTGTCTGTCTGTCTTTCTGCCTATGTCTGTCTGTCTCTTTCTCTCTGTTTCTGTCTTTCTCTGTCTCTCTGCCTTTCTCTCTGTCTCTCTGTCTGACTTTCTCTCTGTCTGTCTGTCTGTCTGTGTCTCTCTCTGACTTTCTCTATCTCTGTCGGTCTTTCTATCTGTCTGTCTCTCTGTGTCTCTGTCTTTCTCTCTTTCTGCCTTTCTCTCTCTCTCTGCCTCTCTCTGTCTGTCTTTCTGTCTTTCTCTCTGTGTGTGTGTGTGTGTGGGTGTGTGTCTCTCTTTCTGCCTTTCTCTATTCACTATTTTCTCTATTTTTCTCTATTTTTTCTTTATTCACTAGTCACTATTTTCAGTGCCGTCGTAACTTTGAATGGTCGCTAAAAGAACTGTTGTATGTCAAGGACAATCTGTAATTAGCTTTTTAAAGCCAAGAGCTACTTAAACCAGAAGGGACCTATTCATTTTGTTCCACTTTTTTTTAAAATCCCCAGCCTCTTCACACGTGAGCACTGTGGGTTTTTTTTTTAGCACACTTTTGTTTCATTAAAACTCCTATTTTAATTGCTCTACTTTCATAGGGCGCTTGTTTTTATGGCTTCGGAGAGCTACCATTTCTTTTATCCAAGCTAAATTTAACTCAGTGCCGATAACACCAGCAAACATCATTAAGCTCTGTGCGTTGTTTATTTTTATTTTTTTAAAAACATTGACACGGTCTTCCTGTAAATATCTGGCTTTATAAAAAAAATAACATCAAATGAGCAGCAGAAAGAAAAAAAAGACGCTAAATTTCATCTGCTCTCTGTTCCTCACAATCTTTTTATTTATTTATTTATTTAAGTTTTTTATTTTATTTTAATATAAACAATCCATTTTCCCTTTACAGCATGTGTCGTCTGGGTACAAATATCTTGTGACCATTTTACAGCAGTACAGTAGAAGCCATTTTAAGGCACAACAGGCTGTATCTTAACAGCACACACACCCCGAGGGATTTTAGAGGTGTCTTAACCCCACAGTGTTTGTTTCCAGAGAGTAAGTCATCTGTGTTTGGTTTGGTTGGAATTGCTCGAGGCACTGCAGAGTTATGCTGGAACATACATACATACATACATACAAGATTACATTGGTGCAGAGAAGAAAGGAAAGAGGTGGCCAACTTCAGCTTCACTTCCATCTCCTATCAGTTTACCACTTGGAGATCCAGCATCTGTCACCCTTCCACCACCACCCCCCCAAAAAAAAGATTCTCTGCTCCATCTTCAAAGTTTACAATAAACTACATAGTAATCTAGGATCTCCTGTCGTTGCATACCACAAGCTTTAGACATGAAATAGTCAGGGCAACTGGTAGCAAGGTGTGTAGTAACTGTATTTTTTTTCCCTCCTCTTGGCTAAGCCTTCTATGTGATAGTTGGCCTTGCACATTAGTTGGGTCTCAGGATGCAAACACCGAGCTATAAAAAGTGGTTTATGGCCCCCTATAAAACATTCGGAATGACGATTTATAGCTAGTAGATCGGGTGCACTGAACAAGAAGTGCCAAGTAGGAGGTTGTTTTCAAAGGATTGTCAGGTTGTTGGTTTTCCTCTAAGTTGTAAAATGTGTGACGGGTGATAGTACACGTGTCAAAAATGATTTGATGTCCGTCTATTGTGTTCGAAGTAGATCTTCCACGGTGTGTCCTCAGGTGGCTGATAAGGCCTATTTGGGCACGTAATGTTCAGCCACATGTCGGGCAGAACCTGTGTGGGCACCACTGTTGCAGCCTTTGCAGCTCTGGCTTTGGGGAGTGCTTGCTTCTCTTGTGCTCCTCCTGTCCTCAGATGCCTGGCAGCCTTGGTGGATCAGCGTGTGCCATGTCAGTCGATCGTGTGCCAAGATTTCCCAGGAGGAGGTGTCGATATCCAGGACTTGAAGGAGGCTTTCAATGTGTCTTTGTATCGCTTCCTTTGTCCCCCGTGCGATGGCTTCCCTTGAGGCAGCTCACCGTAGAGGAGCCTTTTGGGGAATGCGGTGGTCTGGCGTCCTACAGCATGGCCTGCCCAGCGTGTCTGGGCTTCCCTCAGCAGGATTTGAACTGATGGCAGGCCTGCTCTGGAGAAGAAAGCCTGGCACCTTGTCCTGCCACCGGATCCTCAGAATTCTATGGAGGCAGGTGTGTGGAAGTGGTTCATTTGCCTAGCGTGCCTCCTGGTTGTTGTTGTTGTTGTTTTATATGTGTCGAAAAAATGATTTGAAGAGTGCTGGAGACCTCTGCGTTTCTCCTGAAACACAGTTGTGTCTTTTTCAGGATTCCAAGTTACCTAGAAATTAAAAGTGAAAGTTGTATTCTTTGTAGTCCTTAAGGCTTCTCTCTCTCTCTCTCTCTCTCCCCCCCCCTTCCCTTCTGTGCTTCCTTCCCTCTAAGATCAGCTTGCATGTTTCTTCACTTCACAGCACAGTTGGATGGCATTGTGGGTTTTTAGCCCTGTAGTCATTGTACAAGCACATTTTTGTAGTTTGGCTGAATTATTGAATTTTTAGATGTAATTTTTTGAGTCTATTTTAATGAATGTAGATTGGAAAGCAAAATACCAATAATAGATAGGTAGGTAGGTAGGTAGGTAGGTAGGTAGGTAGGTAGGTAGGTAGGTAGGTAGGTAGGTAGGTAGATAGATGTAGAAAAAATGTCCATCTGGATCCAGTTCCAAGGTGGGAAAAAGACACTGGAAACATGGTGGCTGCTTGGAAAGATGGTTTAATGGTGGACAGGATCATATAGCTTGAGCTCCTGAGCAGAAAAGGGTGGATCACATGCTTCCAGATCTTGGGCAAAGAAAAAAAAAGGGAAGAGATGCTGAGCGTGCCCTGGTTTTATGCCCTCTTTTGAATTTGAGCTTGTATTCTGATTGATTGTTCAGACTCCCATGGGGCCATGCAGGGACAACTCTGTAGGCTGTCCTGAGTCCAAAGTTTGGTTGAGCCTTGCTGGGTGATGATGTAATGAAAGGGCTGTGGGCAATTCGTACTATAGCTTTACCTGAAGGAGGTAGATCTTTGTTATGTAGAATAGACTGGCTCAGGCCTTAATGGCCTATTGACCAAAGTGCCCCCCCGGTGAGTTTCTGCCTCCCCTTTTAGGGGAATTCTTCTGCCCTTTTAATATTTCCTAAAATATCTCATCCTTCTAGGAGAAAGGTGGGTGCCAACTTCCTACAATAGATAGATAGATAGATAGATAGATAGATAGATAGATAGATAGATAGATAGATAGATAGATAGATAGATAGATAGATAGATAGATATAGAGTATAGACAGATAATTCAATTCTGTTTCATGATATGCTGTGGTTCACACAGGGAGTTATGATTCCAAATTGGTGCAGACATACATAAAAATGATTTAATTCATAAGGGGAAGAAAAAGATTTGCTCAACAGATGTTTACGGGACTTCCTTTGATGCCTGTTCCACTGTAAAATCTTGAGAGTTGAGCTAGGTAATCTGTCCTGAAATCCAAGATGTATACTTGTGATTAAAACCATGAAGCCAGCCTATTATATCTTTTATAAGCACATTAACTCTTGTAATTTAAACAGATTAGTTTGCGTTTTGCATGCCAAATGCATGCATCATGATTTATTAAGGGAAACAGCCTTCCACATCTGGATTTGTTTCTTGATTCATTAAATTTTGATTGGAAAAAAAAAGTTGTTGAAACATCCCACGACACTCTATCAGCTGTGTAGAGTGACTGCTTTTCCATTGCTGAGGCATGTTTGGTATTTCCTCCCACCCCACTCTATTCTGTTTAGCGATGGTATGTAAAGCTCTAGGACTCCTTAAAGGTAAAGGTTCCCCTCGCACATATGTGCTAGCCGTTCCTGACTCTAGGGGGCAGTGCTCATCTCCGTTTCAAAGCCAAAGAGCCAGCGCTGTCTGAAGACGTCTCCGTGGTCATGTGGTCGGCATGACTAAACACCCAAGGTCCACAGAACGCTGTTACCTTCCCACCAAAGGTGGTTCCTATTTTTCTACTTGCATTTTTTACGTGCTTTCGAACTGCTAGGTTGACAGAAGCTGGGACAAGTCACGGGAGCTCACTCCATTAAGTGGTGCTAGGGATTTGAACTGCCAAATTGCCGACCTTTCTGATCGACAAGCTCAGTGTCTTAGCCACTGAGCCACTGCGTCCCTTTAAGGCAGTGTTTTTCAACCACTGTGCCACGGCACACTAGTGTGCCGTGACATAGTGTAAGGTGTGCCGTGGGAAAATTACTTTATATATAGTCAATATAGGCACAGAGTTAAATTTTTTAAACATTTTCTAATGGTGGTGTGCCTCGTGATTTTTTTCATGAAAAAAGTGTGCCTTTGCACAAAAAAGGTTGAAAAACACTGCTTTAAGGACCTCTTAGCTTCTATAATTCAAGCTAGTTTCAATCCTGCCGACAGTTAGCAAGCAACCTTTGGAAGAACTAAGCAGATTAAAATTCGACCAAAGCGTCTAGTCCCTGGTCACCTCCGGTTTGGTGCCCAGCACGTCTGGACACAGCAAGATTGAAAGTTCATTCCGCTTAAGGGCTGCAGAAAACATTCTGTTTAGCAAGATAAACAAATTAGCCAAATTAAGCCCTGCATAATTCTGAAACTGGGCATAGTTTGTGCAAACACAAGCCAAGGGAAAATAAACCCTCCATATTAAAAACTTTAAAGAATTGGCAGCCACTGCAGTCCACCCAATTGCTAGGTTTTCTCCTAAAGATTTTGCAAGAGAATGAAGGTTTAGTTGAGGATAGATGACCAATAATAAACAAGTACTAGTTGTGTGTTAGCACCTCAAAAACCAAGATCCTGGTCGTCAGCAAACAGCCCATTAACTTACCACTGATAAATTTGGAAGGAATATCACTAGGAAAAGTGGAAGGGATCACGTACCTCAGTTTTAATTTACATGAAAGCTGGGACATGATCAGCAAGTAAAGACAAGGATCGAGAAAGCGCGAAACAGCATTCTTCAAAATGAAAAAGGTCTTCTGCAGTCACGACGTAAGCCTGAAAATCAGGCTCGTCAGATGCTACATATTTTTTATCCTGCTCGACGGAGTAGAAAGTAGAAACCACTCAAAAGAAACTAGAAGCATTTGAAATGTGGATTTACAGGCAGCTGTTAAGTATAAGCTGGGTTGACAAAATCAGAAATGTGGAGGTGATAAGCCACCTGGGAAAGCCAAGGGAAATCATCAAGCCATTAAAAAGCAAAAGTTAGAGTATTTCGGACATGTGATGCCACACCCGGAAAAATACGGCATCCTTCACTTAATCCTCTCCAAGGAAAGATTGAAGGCAAATGAGGTCCAGGCAGAAGAAGAGCATCATGGCTTCAAAATCTAAGGGACCCATTTGGACAAAACTCAGGAGCACTTTTTCATTGGGCTGCTGACAAAAATAGGATTGCCAACATGATCACCAACGTTCAATGATGGATATGGCAGAAGGAGGAGGAGGAGGAGGAGGAGAAGCAGCAACAGCAGCGTGTTCTCTGGGACGTTGATAAGTCTAGAAATAGTGCTGTTTAGAAGTCATAGGAATTTGGACCTAAAAGTATAATTTTAAGGCATGCTTCTATGCCTTACTGAATATCCAAGGTTTTTTTTTAATAAAAGCAACAGATTAAATTATAGCAGGAGGGTCTATTTCACTCACCCAAAGCTTGCTTATAACTTCTTCAATAACACAAAGCCTTCCCAAACCCAAACCCTTTTAGATGGGTTATTGAGGTCAACATTATCTTCCACCTCCCAACCAAGAGGGAGAGTAGATAGGAAAACTGAAAAATATTTTGATAACCCAAGACTTTTGGAAGTCTACTTGTTGAGAAGGTCAGTCGCTGAGGCTAAATTTGCCAAATCTCAAAGGCACCCTTTGGGGAAGATATATGCCATTTTGGGATGCGGTGGCTCAGTGGCTGAGAATCTGAGCTTGTCAATCAGAAAGGTTGGCAGTTTGGCAGCTCAAATCTCTAGCACCGTGTAATGGAGTGAGCTGCCGTTACTTGTCCCAGCTTCTGCCAGCCTAGCAGTTCGAAAGTATGTGAAAAATGCAAGTAGAAAAATAGGAGACAACTTTGGTGGGAAAGTAACAGCGTTCTGTGCACCTTCGGCATTTAGTCATGCTGGCCACATGACCACGGAGACGTCTTCGGGCAACGCTGGCTCTTTGGCTTTGAAATGGAGATGAGCACCGCCCCTAGGGTCAGGAACGACTAGCAACTATGTGCGAGGGGAACTTTTACCTTTATATGCCATTTTAGAAGGAACAACATCAGAGCTAGGCTGGAAGGAGGAGTCAAACAAGGGCCTAGCTTGGAGTTCTTATATAGCCATAAGCAGCAGAAGCTTAACCTTCCCCAAGATCCCTGAAGATTCTTGCATTATAGGTGGCAGACAATAAAGTTGCTTCTGCTATTCACAAGTAGCTCTTTTTGCTTCTCCCTGACAAAACCAACCTATACAGCGGGTGTTCTTTCCCCCGGCAAGCAGTAAGTAGCTCTCTAGGACAAAGTAAGGTCATTTCCAACACCACCTCCTTGATCTTTGAATAACTAGAGATGACAGATTCAACAGGATTCTCTCTGCCGCCGAAGTCTGCTTCTAGCCAAAGAAGCCTTTGAAGGGTTATCTTGCTGCCTTCAAGGGTTGCCTGCCCTCTGTTGATCTCTTCTTCAGCGGGAGAGGGGCCAGGTGTTGATTTGACCAGGTGTTCTTCTTTCTAATGAGATCCAGGAGGAGCCAGGAGCTTCTTGGCCTTTTGACTAAGATCAAGTGTAGTGCAGGAGCCAGGAGAAGGTGGAACTAACCGTTTATTTGTTCAGTGAGGGAAAACATTGAGGTTCTGAAGAAAAAGTCTTGGAGATAAAATTGTCTCTACTAAAAACAAATTACAGAGAGAGCTCAAAGGGCAGCAGCTGATCAGTTGACCAGCCATAAATGTTGAGAAGGAGAATGGTAACGAAACCGGATCTGGAGAATGTGGGAGGAAAGAGATTTCACATTCTAAAGTGGAAGCTTCCCCTCACACATATATGCTAGTCATTCCCGACTCTAGGGGCATCTCTGTGTCAAGGCTGAAGAGCCAGCGCTGTCCGAAGACGTCTCCATGATCATGTGGCTGGCATGACTCAATGCCAAAGGTGCACACAACACTGTTACCTTCCCACCAAAGATGGTTCCTATTTTTCTACTTGCATTTTTTTTACGTGCTTTCAAACGGCTAGTTTGGCAGAAGCTGGGACAAGTAACGGGAGCTCACTCCGTTACGCGGTGCTGGGGATTCGAACCGCCGAACTTCCAACTTTTCCGATCGACAAGCTGAGCTTCTTAGCCACTGAGCCATCGTCTCTGAAGTGGTAGAGCCGCTCATATCAGCTCGGTGTGACATAGTAGGGTTTCTAATTGCTGAAATTACCTTGTCAGTCCAGCCTTATCAGCCACCATTCTACGGATTGTTTGGTTTAGATAAGCGTTTGAAATGCGATAAACCCTTGATAACCGTTCTGCTGATGATAAGTTGACTGGGTTTGAACGCTGTTTCCGCTTCCTGGGAACGGAGTCATTTTGCAAAAGGGACAACCTTGACGTGGTCTTCTCTTCTTTTTTTTTTTTTTTGTGGGTTTTTTTTTTGTTCCCTCTCCTGCTCAATCCCGTCCTCCACTCCCTTCACACGTAAGTCCAATATCGGTGACCTTTCTTGAAACGTATTTCTCTAAGTCCTTCAAAATCCTCCGTTCCAACGTCTTTATTTAGTTATTGGGGGGGGGGAGGAGGGAATGTTAGTCGGAGTGGAGGAGATTGAATGACCTTTGTAGAAATGTCAGTGGAAAGGGAAGTAGGCTTCAAGACGGTGGAGGTTTTCTTCCTTGTGAGTATGTTGCCGCCTCCATTTGACTGAACTAGCAGCGAGGGACAGCGGCAGGGTCTGAAAAAAATAATAATTAAGTGATTAGGCATCCAGATAAAGTCAGTTTCTCTCTCCCCCTTTTTCTTCTCCTCTTTCTCTCTCTTTCTGTCTCTCTCTTTCTCTCTCTCTGTCTCTTCTCTCTCCTTTCTCTCTTCTCTCTCTCCTGTCTCTGTCTCTCTCTTCTGTCTCTCTGTCACTCTCCTCTTTCTCCTTTCTCTCTTCTCTCTCTCTCTGTCTCTTCTCTCTCCTTTCTCTCTTCTTTCTCTCCTGTCTCTCTCTCTCTCTTCTGTCTCCCTGTCTCGCTGTCCTCTCTCTTCTTTCTCTCTCCTTTCTCTCTTCTCTCTCTCCTGTCTCTGTCTCTCTCTTCTGTCTCTCTGTCACTCTCCTCTTTCTCCTTTCTCTCTTCTCTCTCTCTTCTCTCTCTCTGTCTCTTCTCTCTCCTTTCTCTCTTCTCTCTCTCCTGTCTCTCTCTCTCTCTTCTGTCTCCCTGTCTCGCTCTCCTCTCTCTTCTTTCTCTCTCCTTTCTCTCTTCCCTCTCTCTTCTCTCTCTCTCCTGTCTCTCTTTCTCTCCTCTTCTCCTCCCCTCTGTCTCTGTCTGTCTATCTCTCTCTCGTCTATCTCCCTGTCTCTCTCTTCTCTCTCCTTTCTCTGTCTTTTCTCCTCCCTCCCCCTCCCCACTCTCTCTGTTTCTCTCTTTGTCTTTATGTCTCCTCTCCTCTGTCTCTGTCTCGGTCTGTTTGTTTCTGTCTCTGTCTCTCTCCAGTACTGCTGCTGTTCACCGTCATTGTCATCTGTTTTTCTGGATGGCCTCTGGGTTGATGGCTTGAAGGTAGGGGAGAGTAGAGCGAGGATGTCTTTCAAATATCCAGGAACATAAATAAGTCGTGTGTTGTCCTTTATGTAGTTGGGCTGCTGAATTGAGAGCAATTTCATCAAGAGAGCATAAAAGGAACAGCAGGATTCTTCCAAAAGAGTTTAAAATAATGTAATTGGAGTCGGTTTAGAGTGCAGGTAGCTGGTAGCTATCAAAACTCCTGTTGTTATCAATAACGGGGGTAAGTAGGGAAGAAAGACTTGATGGCGTTTGAACTTTACTTTTGGTTGTTGGGAACAACTGTTCATTTTTCTAAGCCAACTTCCTTCTGCTTGGCCTCTGGACAAGCAGGAGAGGAAGAGATGGATGGAAACTAATCAAAGAGAGAACCAACCTAGAAATAAGACATTTCCTGACAGGGAGGACAATTAACCGATGGGTTGCCTAGATGCTCCATCACTGGAGGTTTTCAAAGAGAAACTAGTCAGTCATTTGTCCAGAATTGTATTGGGTCTCCTGCTTGAGCAGGGAGTTGGACCAGAAGACCTCCAAGGTCCCTTCCAACTTTGTTATTCTGATATATATCTGCATTGCAAACCCCCAGATGACTAGTTGGGTAACTAGGAGAGTATCCTGTATTTCTTTGGTACCACATAACTGTTGTATGGATTTCTGCAGCCCAGTTGTGTTAGTTGTGTTAGTTGTAATTTAGGGCCCACAATTCTCTGAATGATAGAAGCTGAATTATATAATAACAAGAGTTGGAAGGGACCTTGGAGGTCTTCTAGTCCAACCCCCTGCCTAGGCAGGAAACCCTTTCAGACAAATGGTTATTCAATCTCTTCTTAACGACTTCCAGTGTTGGGGCATTCACAACTTCTGGAGGCAATTTCTGTTCCACTGATTAATTGTTCTAACTGTCAGGAAATTTCTCCTCAGTTCTAAGTTGCTTCTCTCCTTGATTAGTTTCCACCCATTGCTTCTTGCTAGAAGCTCATTGTATAGAAAGCACCAGATGTGGGAAACCTGACTTAACTTAGGATGTGTGCTGTAGCCTTTCTCATTATTGTTTTCCATATTTTACGGTGCTTCAGCCATCAGGTAAGAAGAACCCGTGCCATTTATGCCTACAAAAAGCTTGAAAATAGGGGTGTGTGTGTGTGTAGAGGACGGCTTGTCAAATTCCCCCAGCTTCTTAAACAAGCACAGCCATTCAAAGACCTTGCTCTTAAATGTCACCTTAATCCCGGAATCCCCAGGAGGCTTTGCAAGAATTAAAGGAAGAATGTTTGCCCAAACCAGAAGAGGGAATTCGGAAAAAAAAAAGAAGAAGCAAAGTTAGTCTCTCTCTTGTACATCCACACATACCGGTACCCTGTTTCCTCAAAAATAAGACCTCCCTGAATAATAAGCCCCATCGGGCTTTTGAGAACGTGCACTAAAATAACCCTACCCCGAAAATATTGCAACACAGCACCATGAGACTCACCCCCTCCTGCACCTCATTAATAATAAGACCTCTCCAAAAATAAGGCCAAGTGCTTATTTTGGGGGTCAAAAGAAAATAAGACCCTATCTTATTTTTGGGGAAACACGTTGTTGTTGTTGTTGTTGTTGTTGTTGTTGTTATTATTATTATTATTATTATTATTATTATTATTATTATTATATACTTTATTCATTAAACATGAATCTCAACCAACTGAACATTCAAAAATGCACCACAAATATCAGTGACTGGTGCTAATGGTTGATACGGTTTGCTGCCAGAGTCCTAGGTATCAACCAAGTACCTTCTTAAAATATAAGATCTTCCGAGTAGCGCAGTTTTTTGCAGTTCCGCTGGGGTTATTGCAGGGAGCTGCAATTTGTTGATGTATCTTATAAAATTCTTGGACATGGTGCCAAGTGCCCCGATGACAATGGGTATCACTATCACATGTTTCATCCATAATCGGGTAGTTTCACTGGCCATGTCAGGGTATTTTGTGATTTTCCCCAGTTGGTTTTCTTCAAGACTGGCATCTCCTGGTACCACATTGTCAATTATTTGTACATTTTGGCCCTCTACAGCCATAATACCTGGCTTGTTGTTGTTTTTGTTGTTGTTATTATTATTATACTTCATTCATTAAATATGAAACCCAGTCAACTGAACATTCAAAAATGCATCACAAATACCAGTGACTGGTGCTAATGGTTGATACGGGTTGCTGCCAGCGTTCTAGGTATCAACCAAGTACCTTCTTAAAATATACAATGTTCCGAGTAGTGCAGTTTTTTGCAGTTCCAATGGTGTTATTGCAGGGAGCTGCAGTTTGTGGATGTTTCTTATAAAATTCTTGGACATGGTGCCAAGTGCCCCATTGTTGTTGTTGTTGTTGTTGTTGTTACTACTACTACTACTACTACTACTACTACTACTACTACTACTACCCACCTCTAGTGGGGTATAGAACAGAGCCAGATTACTCCTAGCTGGGGAAAATGTTTTGACATAAACACAATAGCATTCCACTCAAACTGGCATTCCACTCAACTGGACGAAATGGGAAAATGCAAACCCATCTGTTGGCCGATGAGGAAAGACATATGTGCTTTTGCCAGGATAAGAGAGTCTCCAACTCAAGGAGTTTCTCCACCCCACCCCCACAAGGTTTTCTCCCAGAACTCCCCCCCCCAGGTGGGCAGATTCCACAACCATCTGCATATGGACAATAAGTCAGAAAACACAATAAAAAGATGCCTCTGGTCATTCTCTGTAGACTCCGTGGCATCTAAACTTACCTGGCGTCCACTCCTCATCACGAAAAGTCTAGTTCTTTGCCTAGTTCTTGTTGCTAGTTGCGAAGTCGTGTCCGACCCATTACAACCCCATGGACCATGTTCCTCCAGGCCTTCCTCTCCTCTACCATCCTCTGGAGTCCATTTAAGCTCACACCGATTGCTTTGGTGACTCCATCCAGCCACCTCCTTCTCTACCATCCCCTTCTTCTTTTGCCCTCCATCATTCCCAGTATGAGGCTCTTCTCCAGGGAGTCCTTCCTTCTCATTAGGTGGCCAAAGTACTTGAGTTTCCTCTTCAGGATCTGGCCTTCCAAAGAGCAGCCAGGGTTGATCTCTAGGACTGACTGGTTGGATGGCCTTGCAGTCCAAGAGACCCGCAGGAGTCTTCTCCAGCACCCTAATTCAAAGCTAGGCTCCAGCAGTAAGCTGCAGCTAAACACCATCTTGGTTGTAGTCAGGCCGAAAGCTGACTACAAGAGAAGGAAAGGGCATCCATAAACAGCTGCTGCCTGTGATCCCACACAGATATGTGGTGGGAAGCCTTCCATTTTCTGCAACGTTTCAGTGGCGATGAATGGCGCTTAATCAGCTCCAGAAATAACAGTAGGCTAGGTCCTTGGGTTCTCTAACCCTCTGCAGGACTTCCCTCCCACCAAGCTTAAGGTCAATTACCGCAGCTGACTGCCAAACAACACCACAATCAGCTGTTGGACAGAGCACCATGGGGTGCGGAGGACTAGAAAACTGGAAAGACTTGATCCGGCAGATGTGCGGGGTGATGCCGCCTTAAAAAATTATGCTCTTTGGAAGTAGAATAGAATAACAGAGTTGGAAGGGATCTTGGAGGTCTTCTAGTCCAACCCCCTGCTCAGGCAGGAAACCCTGCACCACTTCAGACAAAGGGTTGTCCAATCTCTCCTTCCTCCATTTCTTCCCCCTCCATTTGCCAGGAATTAACCAGATGCTATGATCTTAGCTTTTCTGGATGTTGAGTTTCCAGCCAACTTTTGCACTCTCCTCCTTCACCCACATCAAGGAGCTCTTTAGTTCCTCTTCACTTTCTTTAAATGATTAAATGGAATTAAATTGCCCTGCAGCAAGTTGTCCCACGGTGAGTTGGCCTTGGTGACTTGTCCCATTCTGCTTTCAGGAGTCCTTGAAAACCTGTTGGTGTTGTTTTTCCCTCCCCTGCTTTCCAGGCTCTGGGTCAGGAGTTTTACAACTGCCTCGGCTGTTTTTGACTGATAAGGGTTGTTTGAAACTTGCCTCTGGTGCAATACCTTTTATGATTATTGTTGTTTGCTTTGCTGAATGGTGCACTCGACCCTGAGTTGCTTGTTGGTTGGGCCAGCTGTGGAAATAATCAACAAACAGATAGACAAACAAAGGTGGTTTTCCTATCAACTGTATTCAGAATGTCCTGCCCACCTCCACTCACCCTCCCCTCCCCAATCTGGAATTTGGGATTTCCTAATAGCCTCTCAGCTAAATATCAGCCACGTGAACGACCTCGCCCCTTCATGTTGCTTGCACAAGGTCTGCTCTTTCCCAAACAGCAGGCCTTCTTTTGAAATCTTTCTGGATCCTGGATGGGAAAACAGATGAAGAGAGTTGGAAGGGACCTTGTAGGTCATCTAGTCCAACCCCCTGCCCAAGCAGGAGACCCTACACCATTTCTGACAGATGGCAGTCCCATCTCTTCTTGAACGTTTCCAGGGATGAAGCTCCCACAACTTCTGAAGGCAACTTCTGTTCCATGGATTGATGGTTTTCGCTGTCAGGAAATGTCTCCTAATTTCTAGGTTGAATCTCTCTTTGATCAGTTTCCATCCATTTTTCCTTGTCTGGCCTTTGGGTGCTTTGGAGAATAGCTTGACCCCCTCCTCTCTCTGGCAGTCCCTCAAATATTGGAAGACTGCTATCGTGTCTCCCCTCGTCCTTCTCTTCAGTAGACTAGCCACGCCCAGTTCTTGCATTGTATGTTTTAGCCTTTAGTCCCCTAATCATCGTGGTTGAACAACCCTCTTTGATCTCCCCTTCTCTTATAAAGGGTGGCATTCAGCTTTTGACTCTGCTTGCTGAAGTCCACAAAGCGTGGTTCTTCACACAATGCAAGCCTTGTTTGCCTCAAGGTTGGTGGTGGCAACCAACTCAGCTTTACAAAAAAAATCAAAACACGAAGGGATGCAATGTCGCCATTCCTTCTCTTTTCTTTCTCTGTAGTCTGCAGTGCTTTGCTGCCACTTAGTGGGGGGAGAACCGAACTGAAACTTCTTAAAGAGTGTGAAATCTTGCCAGGAGAATCAGCTATTCTCCAAAACACCTGAAGTCCAGACAAGCAATCGTGGATGGAAACGGACCAAGGAGAGATTCAATCTGGAAACAAGGAGGAATTTTCTGACAGTGAGAACAATCAACCCATGCAACAGAAATTGCCTTCAGGAGTTCTGGGAGTTTCATCCTTGGAGGCTTTCAAGAAGAGACTGGACTTGCCATCTGTCAGAAATGATGTAGGGTCTCCTGCTTGGGTGAGAGGAGGGGTCGACTAGATGACCTTCAAGGTCCCTTCCAACTCTGTTATTCTGTAACCAAGATGATTAGGGGACTGATTAGGGGACTAAAACATACAATGAACAGTTGCAGGAACTGGTTAGTTAGTGAAAAGAAGGACCAGGAGAGACAGGATAGCAGCCCTCCAATATTTGAGGGGCTGCCACAGAGAGGAGGAGGTCAAGCTATTCTCCAAAGCACCTGAAGGCCAGACAAGGAATAACGGATGGAAATTGAACAAGGAGAGATTCAACCTAGAAATTAGGAGACATTTCCTGACAGTGAGAACAATCAAGCGATGGAACCGAAGTTGCCTTCGGAGGTTGTGGGAGCTTCATCACTGGAGGCTTTCAAGAAGTTTCATTTCAGTGTTAGAGTGTTTATAACTTCTAGAGGCAAGTTCTTCCACTGGTTAATTGTTCTCACTGTCAGGAAATTTGTCCTTAGTTCTAAGTTGCTTCTCTCCTTGATCAGTTTCCACCCTTCTTGTCCTGCCCTCAGGGGCTTTGGAGAATAGTTTGACTCCCTCTTCTTTGTGGCAGCCCCTGCAATATCGGAACACTGCTCTCATGTCTCCCCTAGTCCTTCTTTTCATTAAACTAGACATACCCAGTTTCTGCAACCGTTCTTCATATGTTTCAGCCTCTAGTCCCCTAATCGCTTTTGTAGCTCTTCTCTGCACTTTCTAGAGTCTCAAAATCTTTTTGATATCGTGGTGACCAAAACTGGATGCAATATTTCAAGTGTGGCCTTACCAAAACATTATAAAGTGGTATTAACACTTCACGTGATCTTGATTCTACCCCTCTGTTGATGCAGCCTAGAACTGTGTTGGCTTTTTTCGGCAGCTGCTTCCCACGGCTGTTTCTATTTAAATGATTGTCCACTAGGACTCCAAGGTCCCTCTCACAGTTACTACTATTGAGCCAGGTACCACCTATACTGTACCTGTGCATTTTGTTTTATTGCCTAAATGTAGAACCTCACTTTTTTCACCACTGAATTTCATTTGAAGATGGGCAGAAGGCTTCTAACAAAACAAATAGATCAGAGGGGCCACTGCATTCTCCAGAGAAACAACCAGTGGGCCTCAAACACATTGGATCACCCAACACCTGTTTTTTGCTACTCTGAAAACTTCTGCAAAACCTTGGAGGTCTTCTAGTCCAACCCCCCTGCCTCAAGCAAGAAACCCCATGCCGTTTCAGACAAACGGTTGTCCAGTCTCTTCTTAAAAACCTCCAGTGTTGGCGCACCCACAACATCTGGAAGCGAGGCGTTAAAACCTTCTATTTTTGCCACCTGTCTTTCCAGAATAAAAGGGACCCATGAGAGTAAAAAGGTGGCTTAAAAAGATAAGAAAAAAGTTAAGCCTGAAATAAAAACTGTTGGACGGCAGGCAGCTCCATATGTCAAACTCCCATCAAAGGAGCTCAGTGAGGATTCCAGAAAAGACACCAACTGCCCAGAGATGCCCAAGATAAGATTCAGGGCTAGCTGCAAAGAAATTTTACACCTAGGGTTGATTCATAGCCAGCTGAGCTGCTGAGCTGTCCATCTTGCTGCATTTGGAACGAATACTCTATAGGGAAGTTGCTGACTGTGCAAAGATGGATCTTCCTCACTCCCTTAATATTATTTTGACATTTTTTTCTCCTCCCAGTGGTTATTTCTGAAGCAGGTTATTTCTTTTCTCATGAATGCCTCGTGAAAAATATTTGCATAGGGGAACTATCAGCTCGGACTTCTGCTTTCATTTATTGTGTGTAAATTCCTTTTCTTCTTACGGAGGATCTTAGGGGTTTGTGTCTGTGTGTGTGTGTGTTTTGTTTTTTTGGTTTTTTTTTTTAAGAAAAAGGAAGCAGGTGAAGGATGCCGCTTGGACTCAGAGCCCCAAAATGCCTCTTTATTTTGTAGCGGGAAAGCAAACAGTTTAGCTCCTGCTAATTCCCTCCAAGGGCCTATAGCGGGGGAGGGGGGTTGCTGCCTTTTTTAATTAAAACTGCCAGACATTTCTGTCTTTGCACACACCAGAGGGCACTACATGGCATGTTCTAACATAATAAATAACCCCTTAACCTGCTTTAGTGCGTTATGCTCAGTAGCATGTTTTACAGCGTTACCTGGAGTCCTTGAATACCTGTTCCCTTGGCAACGCGATATAGCATTTTTATTCTTTATTACGATCACTGTTTTATAGTTGCCTTGTTCAACTGGGCTGTCATCTTTATTCTCCTTTAGTGCTATTCCTTTGTGCATCTATGTATATGCAAGAGAGGGAGAGGAGGGAGGGAAGAGAAGAAAGAAGAAAGAAAGAAAGAAAGAAGAAAGAAAGAAAGAAAGAAAGAAAGAAAGAAAGAAAGAAAGACAACAAACCTGATCGGAGAATTTATACCGGAGTCAAGAAGCTGAGATGTCTTCACATTAATTCCTAGTGGGAACACTGACATAAATTGAGGAGCCCCACGTGCCCAGAACCCCCCCACTGGTATTCCAGATGTCAATTAAGGCAAGTATTAAGTCATAGCAGAAAGCTTTGGAAAGTCAAAGTAATACGAAACACAGGAAGGGGCAGTTGGAAACCTATCAAAGAAAGAACCAACCTAGAATTAAGGAGAAATTTCCTAACAGTGAGTGCAATTAATCAACTGAATTATAGAATAATATATCATCAAATTCATATGAAGTATGAGTACCACTTTATAAAGCCTTAATAAGACCACATGGGGAATGCCGCATCCCGTTTTGGTCACCACTTTGAGGTTGAGATTTTGGAAAAAGTGCAAAGAACAGCAACTGAGATGATTAAAGGCTTGGAGACAAAACACATGAAGAACGTTGCAGGATTTGGATTCGGGTTTGGCCAGTCTAGAGAAAAGAAGGACTGGGGGAGACATGATAGCAGTCTTCCAGTATTTAAGAGGCTGCCACAAAGAAGAGGATGTCAAATTATTCTCCAAAGCACCAGAGGGCAGGGCAAGAGCCGAGGTGGCGCAGTGGTTAGGGTGCAGTACTGCAGGCCACTTCAGCTGACTGTTATCTACAGTTCAGCGGTTCTAATCTCACTGGCTCAAGGTTGACTCAGCCTTCCATCCTTCTGAGGTGGGTGAAATGAGGACCCGGATTGTTGGGGGCGATATGCTGACTCTGTAAACCGCTTAGAGAGGGCTGAAAGCCCTATGAAGCGGTATATAAGTCTAACTGCTATTGCTATTGCAAGAAACAGTGGTTAGAAATTAACCAAGGAGAGATGCAGCTTGGAATGAAGGAGAAACTTCCTAACAGTGAGGACAATTAACCACTGGAACAGAAGTTGCCTTCAGAAGTTGTGGGTACTCCATCAATGGGGAGTTTTAAGGCGAGACTGGATAGTCACTTGTCTGAAATGGTATAGGATCTACTGTACTTGGTTGAACAGGGGGCTGGACTAGAAGACCTCTAAAGTTCTTTCCAGCTCTATTCTGATTCTGCTTGCTTCCAGAAGTTGTGGGACAGCTATTTGTCTGGAAAAGCAATTGATTTATATACCGCTTACAGCACTCTCTAAGCAGTTACAACTATGAGTATATTGCCTCCAACAAGCTGGGTGTTTATTTTACGATGGAAGGCTGAGTGAATCTTGAGCATGTCAGGATCAAACTCCAGACTGGGCAAATTTTGCCTGCAATAACCACATTCTAACCACTTTGTCACCAGGGTTCCCTCCAAGAATGGTCTCCTGCTTGAGCAGGGAGTTGGACTAGAAGACTGCCGAGGTCCCTTCCAAGTCTGTTATTCTTTCATTCTGTCAGGAAGGGTGGGTGCTATTGTATAAATAAAGAAGGACGAAGAAGGTAACTGTTCTGACCTCGGCTTCCCCAAAAAGCACAAAGCAGAGTCCTAATCCCGACAAAGCCCCTTTTATTAAATGAATGTGAATTCCTCTCATTCACATTCAGCCAAGGGCTGGCAAACAGTCTTTCAAAGGTGGATTTATGACCACAGACCTTATCTATCTTGGAAAGCTGCCATGTAAATATTTCCAAATGAGGTGCTGTGCAAGGAAAGGCTGGGCACAGAGTCTCTGAGATTCACGGACAGATCTTCACACTCCTGAAACCAACTAATGAACGAATTAACAAGTTGTTCCTCCTGCAAAAGTCCCTTCCCCTTTCGCTCCTCTTTTATTTCCTATGGGAGGGGCCAAATCACCTTCCACTAGTGACTTTACTCCCATGTCAGCCCTGATTTTTGAGCTGTTCTTTTCTTCTGGCAGCTCTGCGCATGTGCACACTGGGAACAGGCTCCAGCTGTTCCTCTGCCTCACTGCTGTCTAGCTCCGAAGGCAGCTGATAACTGGCATGTGTCCCTGGCTCCCGCTCGGCCTCTGACACAAAGCCCTCATCAGAGCCTTCCCCAGCCTCCAGGACTGGCCTACGTTTCCTCCCCAACCTCCTCACTGTCTGAATCTGCTGCCACCTCCACTGGCCGCTGGCGGGCCACAACATTAATACAGATTATAGGTTGAACAGGAATTTTGAGAGACAAAGAGGAAAGTAGAGAGTTCAGGCTATGCTTAGAGTGGTGGGTCAAATACAGCAGGCCTACCTTTACATCTTATTACCCAAAATGCACATGTTGGTTGTCCCAAGAAAGAAGAAACTCTACCCAACATCTGGATATTTAAAAGTAGTTCTTCACAAGCCATTTTTGGAGCAACGTTTTTTTTTTAAAGTCTGTTGGCTTGAGGAGAGAAATGCAAAGCCTCTCTTGAGTTTCCCCACCTGGGACCTTCAACAGCCTGTCCCACTCTGCTGAGATTTGCCTTATGACAGCTGTCACCCGAAAAGTTTTGCCCAAGTGGAAAACGCAGTGCAAACAAGCAGATGTTTCTTTGGTCCTGCCTGGGTACGTCCGTTTCCTCCTCTTCTCTTCACTTTCACACTAAATTGAATCTAGGGTGGGCGATCATCAGCTGCCGTGTTGGGGGGGGGCGAGGAAGCAGCCGATCCTCCCCAGCTCATCAATGCTTCCTTGAGTGTGTCGGTTGACCTGCCCACCTCTTTCGAACTGAAAAAGCTCCCTGGATGAGAAGCAAAACATTTTCACGGGGGGGGGGGGGGAGGGAACAGCCCAAGGAAGTCTACTTTGCCTTTTGGAAAAGCCCTTGTGGGAAACTCATGTTTCCTGCATGTGGTGCAACTGGTGACTGAAACATTGCACTTTCAGAGATGATGACCTAGAATCATGGCAGAATAGAATAAAAGGGTGTCGAAGTCAGTGACATCCCAAGAATTATTGCTTTGGGGGTGGCTCTTTTGGGTCCAAGGGCAACGGGGAAATAAGAAGGAGATTGCAATTAGCACACGTTGCCCTGATGATGTTACATAGTTGGGTAATGAAAGGTCTGAAAAACCACCAAGTGCAGAGAGCACCTCCTCCTTAAACCCCACATCTCTGTAGCACTGATTATGTTATCTAGTTGGGTCATGAAACGCCTGGAAGAAAACCACCAAGCTCACAGTCCCATTCTCTTCTAGCACTGATGATGTTTAGAATAGAACAGAACAGAATAAAATAGAATAACGGAGTTGGAAGGGACCTTGGAGGTCTTCTAGTCCAACCCACAGCTTAGGCAGGAAACCCTACACCACTTCAGACAAATCATCCAACATCTTCTTAGAAACTTCCAGTGTTGGAGCATTTACAACTTCTGGAGGCAAGTTGTTCCACTGGTTAATTGTTCTAACTGTCAGGAAATTTCTCCTTAGTTCTAGGTTGCTTCTCTCCTTGATTAATTTCCACCCATCAG
>NW_022473658.1:10000-57010 GCF_009769535.1 Thamnophis elegans | reverse complement strand
TAGGTAGAGTAGAGAAGAGAAGAGAAGAGAAGAGAAGAGAAGAGAAGAGAAGAGAAGAGAAGAGAAGAGAAGAGAAGAAGCTAGGATGAGAGGGAAGAGGAGGGGAAGAGAAGAAAGAAAGTAGGGTAGGGTAGAGTAGAGAAGAGTAGAGAAGAGGAGAGAAGAGGAGAGGATGGGGGAAGAGGAGGGGGAGAGAAGAGAAGAAAGAGAGTAGAAAAGAGTAGAAAAGAGCAGAGCAGAGTAGAGCTGGAAGGGACCTTGGAGATCTTCTAGTCCAATCTCCTGCTCAGGCAGGAAGCCCTGTATCATTTCAGACAAAAGGTTGCCCGATCTCTTCTTTAAAACTTCCAGTGTTGGAGCATTCACAACTTCTTAAGAAGTTCCATTTCCCCAGAGCCCTTGTGGGTTATTTCTTCTTCCCCTGAGTGGGTTTCTGCATCCGTCTCGGGCCAAGGCCTTTTGCTGAAGCCTTTAAAGAGTTCCCAGGTGACTTTCCCCCCTCTGTTGTCCCAAGGGGATCACTCAGGATGTGTGCCCCAATTCTGACATTTCCATCCCCAAATGCATCAATTCTTAGGAAAGTTTTTTCTGTCGAGATCTTTTCTCTTAGCCCTTGTGTTCCTTTTTTAAAAAGCACAGACAAATTCATATTTTTAAAGAAAAGACAGAACTTGGCAGGTAGATAAATCATTTTTGTCACTGTTGTGCTAGCATAAAAATTGTAAAATTAACCATGATTGTTCCTATCAAATTAAATGACTGGACCAATCTATAATTTAAAAATTACTTCACTGGCTGAAAAGACTATAATTACCCTACAGGGAGCAAGTTAAATCGTATTTTTAAGCACTCCTTGCCTTAACTGCCACACGAGTTAGAAAAATATCAAGTCCCTTTTCTAACAATACTTGACCTTGAGGTTTGAAAAAAAAATAGCTAAGACTTGTAACTAAAGGCTGGGTTTAAATGGAGAGGATTTAAGCAGCCTGCAGCACAGGGTCATCATGGGACAGAGCGGGGTGGGAATTCAGACCTAGAATAGTCCTAGTTATTGGATGAGACACCACCAGGAAACCTCAATGCGCTGAATAAACTGGGAATTTTTTTTTAAAAAAAGCAGCTAACAAGCCAGGTTTCTACTATGGTCAAAAAACTTTCAAGGGATATCTAGACATTAATCTTAACGGTAGATTTATTTAATCATGCACTGCACACTACCGCATTTGTCCCACTTTCCAAATTGATAGAACTTTCTAGCACCTTGCAAGGGCAGAGAAAATAATAAGCTATACTACAATAAAAAAAATATATGCCACAGCTGCTTCTGGTTATGTTCAACACCAGCTGCATTTTTGATACATAGAAAATATAGAGGAAACTAAGAATAAGAATAAGAATTAGAAGAGGAGGAAGAAGAAGAGGAAGAGGAAGAGGAGGGAGAAGAGGAAGAGGAGGAAGAAGACGAGGAGAAAGGAAGAATAAGCAAAAAATAAATAAAATAAAATAAATAAGCAAAACATAGCTATAAACACATTAAAAGAGTACATATAAATGGGACAGTAGGACAGGGGCGGTAGGTACTAGGAGGAAGGAGGAGAAGGAGGAAGGAAGAGAAGAAGAGGAGGTGATGGAGGAAGAAGAAAAGGAAGGAGGAGGAGGAACAGAGGAACGGAGGGAGGAAGAGAAGGAGGAAGGAGGAGGAGGAGGGAGGAAGGAAGGAGGAGGAAGAGGAGAACAAGAGGAGGTGGTGGAGGAAGAAGAAAAGGAAGGAGGAGGAGGAACAGAGGAACGGAGGGAGGAAGAGAAGGAGGAAGGAGGAGGAGGAAGAGGAGAACAAGAGGAGAAGGTGGAGGAAGAAGAAAAGGAAGAAGAAGGAAGAAGAAGGAGAAACGGAGGGAGGAAGAGAAGGAGGAAGGAGGAGGAGGAGGGAGGAAGGAAGGAGGAGGAGGAGGAGGACAACAAGAGGAGGAGGTGGAGGAAGAAGAAAAGGAAGAAGAAGGAGAAACAGAGGAACGGAGGGAGGAAGAGAAGGAGGAAGGAGGAGGAGGAGGAGGGAGGAAGGAAGGAGGAGGAGGAGGAGGAAGAGGAGAACAAGAGGAGGAGGTGGAGGAAGAAAAGGAAGAAGAAGGAGGAACGGAGGAACGGAGGGAGGAAGAGAAGGAGGAAGGAGGATGAGGAGGAGGGAGGAAGGAAGGAGGAGGAAGAGGAGAACAAGAGGAGGAAGTGGAGGAAGAAGAAAAGGAAGAAGGAGGAACGGAGGAACGGAGGGAGGAAGAGAAGGAGGAAGGAGGATGAGGAGGAGGGAGGAAGGAAGGAGGAGGAAGAGGAGAACAAGAGGAGGAGGTAGAGGAAGAAAAGGAAGAAGAAGGAGGAACGGAGGAACGGAGGGAGGAAGAGAAGGAGGAAGGAGGAGGAGGAGGGAGGAAGGAAGGAGGAGGAAGAGGAGAACAAGAGGAGGAGGTGGAGGAAGAAGAAAAGGAAGAAGGAGGAGGAACGGAGGAACGGAGGGAGGAAGAGAAGGAGGAAGGAGGAGGAGGAGGAGGAGGAAGAGGAGAAGGAGGAGGAGGAGGGGGGAGAAGGAGGACTTTATTAATGAAATCAGTTGGCCATATCAAATATATGAAACCAATACAAACACCCAGATACAAAGAAATCAAAACTTCCTAATAAATCATCAGCCCTACAGTGAAGCCCAATTCAACCTAGGCATTCCGTCCTCTTTGAGGTGGCCTTTGAAATGATGGATCCGGTCTTATGGGTGATACGTTTTTGAAGCATTCTACCCTTTCCAACTGGTCTACACATTGCATTAACTCCTGCAAGCCGCTTTCCCTACAGTAACCCACCCCATCCTCCTCCACCCCTGTTTCAGGGAACAAACGGCCATTTGCTGAAGCTTCTAGAAGCCCCCCTTCAGTCCCACTGGCCCTGCGAGGTTTACAAGACCCCAGAGATACATTTTGGGGTTATTGCTCTCCCCATCATCGCTTGTGGGTTGTCGTTCTGTGAAAGAGCGACCCTTAGACACTTTTGAAAGGCAAACCTCACGAGGTCTGGGGAAATCATTTTTTTTTAACAGCAGCTCCTTTCTTCCTCCTTCCCCAAAAAGCGGCTGTTAGTGCAGATAAGAAATATGAATGGAGTCGGAAGACAGCTTGATTTCTGCGGTGGGTCCTGGCTTATTGATGGAAAGGGGGAAGAAGAATAGGGAAAAAAGTATTTATGGGAGATGTAATAAAGACAGACGGGGGGGGTTGAAACAGAATCAAACCATTGTGTATAAATCTTCCCATCCTTTTCCCACAAATGCATCTTTTTCAGAATATAGGGAAAAAATGGTTCCCGGGGCCCGAACTACCTCGGGGATTTGAACCGGTGAATTGATTCAACTTCTCTGTGAGAGGAATTGAAAGGCAAATAAACTGTTGTGGTATCTCAGCTGTTTCTGCTAGTGTGCTTGTGGCCTGCCGTCAGCTAGCGGAGCGGGCAGCAGAGTCGGACAGTGAGGAGGTTGGGGAGGAACCTGGGCCAGTCCTGGGGGCTGAGGGAAGCTCAGACGAGGCTCTGCGTCGGAGGCAGAGAGGGAGCTAGACAGCAGCGAGGCAGAGGAACAGCTGGAGCCTGTTCCCAGTGTGCGCACGCACAGAGCTGCCAGAAGTCAAGAACAACTCAGAGTTCAGGGTCGACTTGGGAGTAAAGCCACACCTTGGAGGTGATTGGCCCCTCCCATTGGAAACAAAAGAGGAGCGAAAGGGGAGGGGGCTTTTGCAGGAAACAATTCCTTCCTTCGGTCCTTTCAAGAGTGGAAAGTTCTGTTTGTGATTATAAGACACTCTGTGCCAAGTTTTGCCTTGCCCTGCGCTTGGAAACTAGTTATCTGGCAGCTCTCCAAGCGAGATAAGGTTCGTGTGGATAAATATTCCTCTGAACCATTGTTTGCTAAAGCTGTGCTGATTGTGAATGAAAGGAATTCACAGTCGTGTAAATAGAAGAGGTTTTGCCAGAAGAATCACCAAGAGTTGGGCATAACTGAATGGATAACATCATCGTCAACAAGAACAGCGTTCTGCACTAAATTGGCACTAAATAAGAGTTAACAGAATTCAAGAGGGATCAGGAGTTAAACCCTTTTTGGGAACATAACGATTCCAATCTGATTACTCTCTTGACTCCACCTTCTCCCACATCTTCTCACAGCCGCATATTTTTAATGAGATTCTTCTGTGGCTGGGCAAATTTATCAGAAGGATATGGTGGATTCCCAAAGCAATGAAACCATAAGCAAGCCGGTAATTTTATCTCCTATCGAGTGTGGAAGATTGTGGAAGAATTTGCTATGAGAGATTGCACCGAGGCTGAAAAAGAAGAGCGAAGTTCCTAACACAATCAGGAGACAGAAGATCTCATTACATTCTTTTATCAAAGAAATGCACTCTAAATTCCACCACGCAAATGTTTTGGGAAGAAGAGAGTCAAACGTTTCAGAGAGACCCCCACCTTAACAAACACATTTGTGAAGGAGAGCTGGAGGGCTACCAATCCTGGCCTCCTGGTTCTCTAACGTAATTGTAATTTAATAAATTTATATGCCGCCCAATCCCGTAGGACTCCGTAATCCTCAATTCCGTATTTCTCAACCTCAGCAGTTTTTAAGTTGTGTGTGTTGACTTCGGCTTCCTAGAATTCCCCAGCCAGTTGCTGAGATGGAGAAACACGGACTTAAATTCTTGGCATTAAAGAAGGAAGCCTGGATGAATTTTGCTTCTTTGATCGTACTTGACAGCTGTCAAATATAAGGGCCTTGTAGGTTGATGGGCTTCTGATGTGAGATGGTCTTGGTGGCTATTTTCTTAGGGGAGGGGGGGATCTGAATGTCTGATATACTCTTTGCCATCAATCAAGCTAGCTCCCTTTGGCTTTCCTGCCTGCATTCTCTCTCTCTCTCTCTCTCTCTCTCTCTCTCTCTCTCTCTCTCTCTCTCTCTCTCTCCCTCCCTCCCTCCCTCCCTCCCTCCCTCCCTCCCTCCCTCCCTCCCTCTCTTATATATATTATCTATATCTATATCTATATCTATATCTATATCTATATCATCTATATCTCTATCTCTCTATATCTATATCTATATATCTATATATCTATATCTGTCTGTCTGTCTGTCTATCTATCTATCTATCTATCTATCTATCTATCTATCATCTATCTACATCTATCTATATCTATCTATATCTATCTATATCTATATCCATATCCATATCCATATCCATATCCATATCCATATATCTATATCTATATCTATATCTATATCTATATCTGTCTGTCTGTCTGTCTGTCTGTCTGTCTGTCTATCTATCTATCTATCTATCTATCTATCTATCTATCAATCATCTACCTACCTACCTACCTACCTACCTACCTACCTACCTACCTACCTATCTATCTATCTATCTATCTATCTATCTATCTATCTATCTATCTCCCTAAATACTCTAAGTATCCCTAAGAATACTTTATATTCTCTGATATCCAAACGCTGTGAAAACAAAAAAGAGCCAAATTGGTTTAGTGGTTAAGGAGCCAAGCTAAAAACCGGGCGACTGGGAATTCTAGTCCTGCATTAGCTACAAAGGTAGCTGCATAACTTTGAGCCAGTCATTCTGGCTAGAAAGAAGCCACCAGTTTTGAATAACCTTGCCAAGAAAACTCAAGGGACTATTCCGAGCAACTGCCAGGAGTCAAGATTAATCCCAAAGCACTGGGGAAAAAAAGTTTTAAACCCTCAAAGATGATACAGCATTAGGCAAATGAACTTGAGCAAGAGCGAAATCTTTCCTGAAATGTGGAAAACGAGATCCAAATGATTTGAGATTTCTAAATTCTTTATTGCATTTGAATTTAAGGAAAAGTGGGTTGCTCTAAGTGGAACCAGTGGAATTGTGGAGAATATCAACATTATAATGGAATGTAGTACTGTGCTTTAATTCGGCTTTCTCAGTTATGCCCATCAATCAGGAGCTATTTTGTAGAAAGAACCCCCCCCCCTTCTCTCTTTTTAATGCATGTACAACAAATTAAATATGGCAGAAGTTTTGGTTGTGCAGTTGTGATCTCCATGTAGATGCCACTTTGGCTCCTCCTCTTCTTCTTTCCTTTGTTTCTTCGATCCCTCCTCCTCCTGCTTCTCCTTCCTTCCTTCCTCCTCCTCCTTCCTTTGTTCCTTCCTTCCTCCTCCTCCTGCTTCTCCTTCCTTCCTTCATCCTCCTCCTTCCTTTGTTTCTTCCATCCCTCCTCCTCCTGCTTCTCCTTCCTTCCTTCCTCCTTCTCCTTCCTTCCTTCCTTCCTTCTCTCCTCCTCCTGCTTCTCTTTCCTTCCACCCTCCCCTTCCTTCTTTCCTTCCTTCCTTCCTTCTCTCCTCCTCCTGCTTCTCCTTCCTTCCTTCTTCTCCCTTCCTTCTCTACTCCCCCTGCTTCTCCTTCCTTCCTCCTCCTCCTGCTTCTCCTTCTCTTTCCTTCCACCCTCGACCTCCTCTTTCCTTCCTTCTCTCCTCCTCCTCCTCCTCCTCCTCCTCCCCCATAAGGCCAATTGAACCAAATTCATACTGCAGCCTTCTATCTATTTAATCACAACAGCCACCAAGCATTTACAAACTTTAATGCAACCTTAACTTCTAGAACATGGCAGAAGAAATGAAGCATCAGAATAAAAACTCAGCCTAGCTTATGAGGCATTTCCTGTAGGAAATACTGTTTATTCGTTTATGCATGACGAGAAAACATTTCTGGCTTAATGGTGGACTCTCCTCCTGCGCGCTGACTTGCCAAATGCTGACATACGCTGTCCAGATGATCAAATGATGGGGGATGAAGGAACAAACAAAACCACACGCCAATAAAGCAGATCATCTGCAGCAAGCACCAAACACTTTAATTAAACAGTGAAGGAAGGAATCTGCTCAACCTTTTCATTTTATGTGATTTATCTGGTGCATTTCGATTTATACAGCTGCCCAACTTAACCTTGTGACTTCCCACGATTATATCACCAATAAATTACAAATTGGCAGCTAGGGAAAAACAAAACCATCCTACGTATCCTCAATGTTTTATAGCATTGTTTGTTTGTTTCAAGGCTGGAGAGAGTTATAAACCTTGAAGGAAGGGAGGGAGAATAGGTTGGAATCCTCTGTCTGTCCATCTATCTATCTGACTCTCTCTATCTCTCTATCATCCATCCATCCCACTCACCTATCTATCTATCTATCTATCTATCTATCTATCTATCTATCTATCTATCTATCCATCCATCCATCCATACAAACATCCATCCATCCATTATCTATCTATCTATCTATCTATCTATCTATCTATCTATCTATCTATCTATCTATCATCTATCTATCTATCTATCTATCTATCATCTATCCATCCATCCATCCAAACAAATCCATCCATCTTTCCATTATCTATCTATCTATCTATCTATCTATCTATCTATCTATCTATCTATCCATCCATCCATCCATCCATCCATCCATCCATCCAAACAAACAAACAAACCCATCCATCCATCCATCCATCCATCCATCCATCCATCTTTCCATTATCTATTTATCTTTCTATCTATCTATCTATCTATCCATCCATCCATCCATGCATCCAAACAAATCCATCCATCCATCTTTCCATTATCTATGTATGTATGTATGTATGTATGTATGTATGTATGTATGTATGTATGTATGTCTAACATCTATCCATCTATCATCTATCCATCCATCCATCCAAACAAATCCATCCATCCATCTTTCCATTATTTATCTATCTATCTATCATCTATCTATCTATCTATCTATCTATCTATCTATCTATCTATCTATCTATCTATCTATCTCTATCTTAGAGAGCATGATGGGCTATCAGAAGATGATGCAATATTAGTTAGCGAACACCCAATTGCCACATTGCACAAGTCAGAGAAACTTTGCTATCAATCTCTGTAAGGCCTTCCTTGACTCTAAAACTAGGACACATATAAGGCTAAATTCAATAGATTACATATGTTGGTTTATTATTGGAATGTTCTGAATAACAGAGTTGGAAGGGGCCTTGGAGGTCTTCTAGTCCAATCCCTGCTCAAGCAGGAGACCTTCTACCATTTCAGATAAGTGACTGTCCAATCTCTTCTTAAAAACCTCCAGGGGTGGAGCACCCACAACCTCTGGTGACAAGCTGATAATTGTTCTCACTGTTGGGAAGTTTCTCCTTAATTCCATGTTGCTTCTCTCCTTGATTAGTTTCCACCCATTGCTTCTTGTCTTGCCTTCGGTGCTTTGGAGAATAGCTTGACTCCCTCTTCTTTGTGGAAGCCCCTCAAATACTGAAAGACTGCTATCATGTCACCCCTGGTCCTTCTTTTCTCTAGGCTGGCCAAACGCAAATCCTGCTACCATTCTTTGTGGGTTTCCTACAACAACATTTCCTGCTCTGTGCTCTAAAGTAAAATCGTTCTGGGTTCTCAAAACTGTTCCCTTTTCTTATCGACTAATAGCGGAGGAGGGAAAAACACACACACGGTGGTATTCGACACAGTTAGCCATGCTGCAGGCTAACATTCAACACTGTTTTGCTGTTTTGTCGAGTTTCCTTTATCAGTAGTTTGAACAAACAGGGGAAGAAAAAAATGGAATGTTGTTTTGTACCGAATGTCAATCAAATCCCCAGGAGCAGCTCTCTCTCTCTCTCTCACACACACACACACACAGACAGACAGACAGACACACACACACACACACAAAGGATGGAAAGCCTTTACTTTCTTCCATTGTGACTTAGTGCCGAACTGCACATCACGTATCCGCAGCGCAACACTGAGCATCGGACTTAACATGTTGCCTTGCGGAGAACACGACCTATTCCAAAGAAAATTTTAAAAGCCAAGGGAAATTCCCTGGCAGAACGAAGAATACGTTATGAACTTCGCATTTCCCCTGTTTTAGCAGCAACACAAAAATGACAAAAAAGAAAAGAGGAATGCATGGCCAGGTGACATGGAGCGATGGGACTTCGGGATGTTTCAGGAATCCTCGTGTCGTGCACCACACCTCTTCCTGCATGAAAAGGGCCAGAGATGGCACCTCGGGGAATAGCCAGAAGCGGGTTCCTACTGGTACGGACCGGTTCGGCCGAACAGGTAGTAACTCAGCCAGACATGTGAGCGTACCAGTTCTATCCTTTACTTCCTGTTCTGCACATGCGCAGAACAATCTTTATTGAAAACATGCATTTCCCCCCTTTTTAATGGTGCGTGCATGCCAGTCCCAGAGATGGGCTATTTTTCACAAAAATTGAGGTGTTTTGCCTTCCCCCAGCCTCCAGAAGCACTCTGCAGGCTTCAGCAGGGCTGGGGGAAGGGGAAAATGCCCATTTTTTGCAAAAAACGGCCTATTTTCCCCAAAAATGGGGGTGTTTTTGCCTTCCCCCAGCTCTGCTGAATCCTGCAGAGAATTCCTGGGGAGGACAAAAACTTGGTTTTTTTTTTACTTTTCTAGTTTTCAGGTGCTCCCTTCATTCCAGTGAGGCTGGAGGCCCCCCGCCCCATCAAAACTTTTTCCCATCCTTTCAGTAGGCGTGGCTTGGTGAGGGGGGTGTCATGTGACTGACTGCATGAGTGACATCAAGTTGGCCACGCCCACTCATCACATGACACACCACCTAGCCACACCCACCGAACTGGTAGCAAAAATTTGGAAACCCACCCCTGGGAAATAGCAATTTATTTACCAGCTAATAATAATAATAATAATAATAATAATAATAATAATAATAATGCTTGGATCTGCACGCATATTATGAAAATACGTTACGACGTCCTAGGCCCCTGGGTGGGGCCCGACTAGTAATCAATGCCAAATCCAGCGAAACAACTGGCCGCTGTGATACAATTGTATAATAATAATAATAATAATAATAATAAGGAAGGATTTATAATAGTTATCCAAAAAGGCAACTTTTGTTTTTGCATGAAGTCGTTTCTCTTTCTCATCCCAAGAAGCTTCTTCGGTTCTGAATGAATGATGGAGGATGGGTTTATATTCCCTGTAGTCCTCTGGTCATTTGTACTTCTTCTGAGAGTCACGGAGGCCACTTGGAGGTTTCGCTATGCCAGTGGGTCCCAACGTGGGGCCCACAGGGGGGCAATTTGATTTTTAAAGGGGGGCAGTTTGAACCTTGTTTAAACCAAGTCAATGGCCTTTTAGGCTTCCTCCATGCGAGTGGAGTTCACTTTTTGAGTAAAGTCAGAATTATATGTCACGGGTGTGGGGGGGGGCATCAGGATTTTAGAGATGCTTAGGTGGCGCATGGCCAAATAAAAGGTTGGGGACCACTGATCTCTGCCCTTGGGATCACTTGAATAGTGCAAATGTGCGTGGGACCTTCTTGGAACTGCAGAAAGGACTGTGTCGTTGCACAGGGTGAGTGCTGTTGTTTCCCACCCACCCCTCTGTTGAGAGAGGGATGTTCAATTTTGACATAATGGCCTCTTTGCCCCCACTTTCAAACCAGCGGTCCTCTTTGTCCTGAATGTGGACGTTGCCATCTTCAAAAAGCGGCTTTTGTCTTTTTCAATGCAGATGGATTGTTGAATCCTGTCCTGGCGAGTTTGTTCTTCTGTGTTGTGTCGTTCCTTTGTGAAATGGCTGTTTTGTTTCCCCAACATACAGATCTGCAGATGGCTCACTGCATTCTACTGCATGTGTCACAATGCTCTGTTTGTGTCTGGGTGTTTTATACTCGGGGTGGACAAGCTTCTGCCTTAGTGTAATTTCTGGACAGAGAGGACCGCTGGCTTGAAAGAGGGGGTCAAAGAGGCTCTCCGTGTTAAGATTAAACAGCACTCTCTCAACAGAGGGGGAGAGAGATAACACTACCCATCTCCTGTTTACAGCACAGTCCTTTCAAACACCCCAAGAAGGCTTTGCAACCAGTTGCACTATTCAAGTGGTGTTCAAGTGGTTGGTCTCCGGACGCGCTTCAAGGTGCTAGTCGTTACTTTTAAAGCCCTTCATGGTTTAGGACCTGGCTACCTGAGAGACTGCCTCCTGCCACTTACCTCCCAACGACCAACAAGATCGCACAGGTTGGGCCTCCTCCGGGTGCCGTCAGCCGGACAATGCTGGCTGGCGACTCCCCGGGGAAGGGCCTTCTCTGTTGCTGCGCCGGCCCTGTGGAACGATCTACCTGCAGAGATCCGGACCCTTACCACTCTCCCGGCCTTCCATAAAGCCATCAAGACCTGGCTGTTCCGGCAGGCCTGGGGCTGTTGATTGATGTCCAGCCCCGCTTAGATGGAATGGGTGACATGAATTTTAATACTCTATTTTATTTTTTTTATCTCTATTTTTTAACTCCACGCTTAGGATGTTCCTTTAGATCAAGTTTATTATCAGGCATTCTTAATGGTAAACTTACAGTTCAGTGTTAAGATACTTCTGACTTTCCATGATCTGTCCCATCACGTAACGTACAAAGTCTGTGGTTTTTCTATCCTTTGATGAGCGGAGATGAAGAGGGGAGACGTGTTCTGTCCCCTTCCCAGTTAACAAAGGGCGATTCAAAGAATGACCAGCAATAAATCACTTTTCCCGGGCAGAATACCCACTGCCCAATCAGGGAACACAGAAGTGGTCACATGTTATGGAACTATTTTTCCCACAAGGCAGTTCTGCCTAAATTTCCCATAAGGTGGCTACATTTCCCACGGGGTAGTTTCTTAAAGGAGACCGTTCTTAATTCCTACACATTAGCTATATACTGTTGGGACAGCACACTCCCCGCCTGGAATGGCCTCAACAATGGGGGGCTAACCACCAGATGACCGCGAGGAATAGAAATCCTTCCATTCCCCACCATTCAGTCAAAACTGAAGAAGCTTCTTGCATGAGAAGCGAAACGTCCTCGAGGAAAAACAAAGAAAAGTCCAGTTGCTTTTTGAAAAAGCACCTTTGGGACAGCCATGACCTGGATGACTGAGAATTTCCATAGACATTTGCAATCATTATATTTCCTAAATTTGCTGCATTTGGGCTGCAAATATTCCGACAATCTTTAGATATCCACGAAAACAGGTTTTTTTGTATTCTTTTTTCCACCTGCCATCTGCCATTTGTCTGAATTTTTGCATCCCAGAAATGAAAGCTCCAACATATCTGTAAATGAAAGAAAAAAAGAAGGAAGGAAGGAAGGAAGGAAGGAAGGAAAGAAAGGAAAGAAAGAAAGAAAGAATGAAAGAAAAAGAGAGAAAGACTCGATCTTTTAACACAACTGCAAACATAGAAAACCACACAATTTGCAACCCAATTTTTTTTTTTTAACCGCAACTACGGAACACGCCAGCTGGTCAACACTTCAACATATTTATTTTATAAAAATAAATGGGGTGATTAAAATACACTTTTCAAATGCAAAGAGGAGATGCTGAATAATACGAATCATTCTCCGGGATGGATCATATTCACCGAGACAGATTTTGACCAGAAGGTATCAAAATTTCTATCCCTATTTAGGTATACTCGGTGTCACAGCTTCAGTGAAACTTGGCTCAACAGCAGTAACTGGGAGAGGGATTTTTGGTCTTCATCAACAGATATCCAACTTTATTATTTACCTCTGTTTACTTTTTTTTTAAAAAAAATGTCTGATTCATGTGGAACTAGAAATTTTCAGGGGTTTGTGCCATTTTTTAGGCTGTTTAGAGGATGTGTAACCCCTCTGAAATCTTGAGAAGGCTTACAGTTTAAGTGTAGTAAACAAGAATCTGTTTCTCGTGACCCAACAAAAGCGGGCCGACAAAACCGTGTCGCTAAAATCGCAACATCATCAACACGCTGACAACAGCGCGGAGACAGAAGGGCGCTTTACAACAGCGCGTCGACAGAAAGCCGATTTAACTTAAGGTAAGGGTTAGGTTTAGGGTTAGGTTTAGGGTTAGGTTTAGCGTTAGGTTTAGGGTTAGCGTTAGTGTTAGGTTTAGGTTTAGGTTTAGTTTTACAGTGCGTTTCTGTCGCCGTGCTGTTGTCGGCGCGATTCAGCGCTCATTCGTCGGAGCACTTTAGAACGCACGGTTTTGTCACCGCGGTTTAGTCGGGCGCGGTTTTGTCGTTCGTCCCTTTTGTCGGTGAACCTCTGTTTCTAGCCTTGAACACTACTGAATGCACTTGATCATGTCTTAAATATGGATTCTGTCAAATTGTGGGAAACTTTGGTTCTATAAAGCCTGGAGATCTGCAAAGGGGGCAGAAGACAAGTACAAATTAAAAACAAAAACAATGGACTTCAGTGAGAATAAGAGGAGATACATGGCTCAATAGTAGTAACTGTGAAAGGGATCTTGGAGTCCTAGTGGACAACCATTTAAATATGAGCCAGCCGTGGGCAGCAGCTGCCAAAAAAGCCAACACAGTTCTAGGCTGCCTCAACAGAGGCCTTGGTAAGGCCACACTTGGAATACTTTTTGGTCACCACGATGTAGAAAAGATGTGGAGACTCTGGAAAGAGTGCAGAGAAGAGCAAGAAAGAGGATTAGGGGACTGGAGGCTAAAACATATGAAGAACAGTTGCCGGAATGTGGTAATGTAACTAGTCCAATGAAAGGGACATAGTGGCTCAGTGATTAAGATGGTGAGCTTGTCAGTCAGCAGTTTGGTAGTTCAAATCCCTAGTGCTGTGTAATGGAGTGAGCTCCCGTGACTTGTCCCAGATTCTGCCAACCTAGCAGTTCGAAAGCACGTAAAAAATGCAAGTAGAAAAATAGGAACCACCTTTGGTGGGAAGGGAACAGCGTTCCATGCGCCTTCAGTGTTTAGTCATGCCGGCCACATGACCACGGAGACGTCTTCGGACAGCGCTGGCTCTTCGGCTTTGAAACGGAGATGATCAGCGCCCCCTAGAGTCGGAAACGACTAGCACATATGTGTGAGGGGAACCTTTACCTTTAGTCCAATGAAAAGACTATGGGGTGACATGATGGCAGCCTTCCAATATCTAAGGGGCTACCACAAAGAAGAGGGAGTCAAGCTATTCGCCAAAGCAGCTGAGGGCAGGACAAGAAGCAAGGGATGGAAACTAATCAAGGAGAGAAGCAACAACTGAGAAGAAATTTCCTGACAGTGAGAACAATTACCTCAGTAACTACTTATATACAGAAAGATCCCAAAATTGATGTTGCAAGCGAAGGTTTGGTCAATGAAACAAAGCCAGACATTCCAGAAAATGAAATTAAGTGCTTCCTTGCAAATATTTCCAGCAACAGAGCTTCAAGTATTGTTTTACAAGGTAGAAGGATGTTTATTTAAACAAATTACAAACACATTTACAAAAGGCTACACATTGGTAGAACAATAGCTGTATTTCCATCATCCCTCGCTTAGTTGTCATTGCGGCTACACAGAATTTGGACACCGTACAGACAGAACGAAGGAGATAAGAAAAGGTAGATTAAAACATGAACAAAGCCATTGTTTCTCCAAAGAGCCGCCGAAAGATTTCTTGTAAAGGCAGAAAAGTCGGGTTAACAACCTACAGCAAAGCTTCATGAAATACCAGCAAACGTGTTTAAGTTTCACAGGATAATGCAGTTCGAGGGCCACGCATGGTTTGCAAGTCGATATGAAAAGAACAAAAGAATCCTGGTTGAAGGGACTGGAAAAACTAGTTGCAAAAGTTGGACCTTGAAAAAGCAAAAGACGGGAAGAAAATCGACACGCTTGAACTGCGGTGACCAACACGTTAAGTCCTGGAGGGCATACAACACCACGCGTGTCAAAAGAAGGCAAAATCATGAAACTCTCTCATTTGTTTCGGCCATCTTTACTTTACTTTATTGTCACTGCACCTCGTGCAGCGAAATTAAAGGCCTTCTTCAATGTATATTATAACCATAAAAATAAAAACACCAACACACAAACTTCACATTTTATACAATTGAGTTGAAAACCCGATATTGCATTAATATTGCCCTGTACCGTAGAATTCAGCATAGTTACAGAAGCTGTTTTTCAGCCCTTGTTTTTATTAGCAATAGCAATAGCAGTTAGACTTATATACCGCTTCATAGGGCTTTCAGCCCTCTCTAAGCGGTTTACAGAGTCAGCATAATGCCCCCAACAACAATCCGGGTCCTCATTTCACCCACCTCGGAAGGATGGGTGAAACCCTGAGCCGGTGAGATTAGAACCGCTGAACTGCAGATAGCAGTCAGCTGAAGTGGCCTGCAGTACTGCACCCTAACCACTGCGCCACCTTGGCTCTAGGGAGGGAATAGCACCAGCTATGAGGGAATAGCACCAGCAATAGCACTTAAATTTATATAGCGCTTCATACTGCTTCACAGTCCTCTCTAAGTGGTTTTGCAGAGTTAGCCTATTGTACCCAATAATCTGGGTCCTCATTTGACCCACCTCAGAAGGATGGAAGGCTGAGTCAACCTTGAGCCGGTCAGGATCGAACTCCTGGCATGTAGGCAGAGTCAGCCTGCAATGTTGCATTCTAAGGATGGTACCACCCAGTAATTCACTGGAGAAAGCAATTGGGGGGAATTCATGGTAAAAGGGAAATCAGGTTGCCAGAGAACATGGAGGATGGACACCATCAAAACTGCCACCAGACAAACCGTAGAAAAACTCACACCAGTAGAACAAGATCAGAAGATAGAGACCAGGCCCATAAAACCACCAAGAGTCAGACATGACTGAATGGATAACTACTTCTTCTTCCTCCAAAATTAGGATTAGTTCAACTTCCAGTGAAAATTGAAGGAGGAGTAGAAGTAAATATTAAACAAACGTCGTTGTCCTGGGTTCGAAAATTCACAGAGGTAACATTCATGTGGATTTTCATGCAGAAAATCCTTGGAATAGGCGAGGCCTCTGCTCCAAACAATTTACTCCGTATCAATCCTTTTAATGGTCTTAACACTGAGCCAAAAGTTTACCTTTACATTTATACGTCTCTTAAAATTGTTACAGATTGTAGGTGGACGTCAAGATATTTCTCAGACTTTGGACCAAATAAATATTTCTTTGAGACTCAAGTGTTAAAAAGTCCAATACAGTGATTTCACTGATATCACTGAAACCATAAGTATGTCATAAACAATATATAATCAATACATAACTGGCAATCATTGTGTTTTTTTTTCATATTGTACAAAACCTGATTAGACGTTTCTTCATGAAAGAAGAGTCACATACTGACTCTTCCTGTTTCTTTGTTTATTCGTGTCAGAAGCATCACAATTAAAATAAGGCATGACATTTAAATATAAAATACAAGATTAAAAAAATGTACAAATTAAACACATCTTGCCCAGAAATCAGCAACATTAATCGAGTTCTGTTGCGTTACCATGAAGTCCTCAAGGGTATACTGATCTGGGCACAAACCATAGATGTGGTTGTGTACAGTTCACCACAATCGCACAGAAGCCACAGAATAGCCCCATTCGCCCAGCGTGTCTCTGGATCTTGTTGTCCTATTCATGCGCCGAGGCAACATACTGACGACCCACAATGCTGTGTGTTGCCAAGGCTATATTGACTGCTCAGGTGTCACCAATAGCTAAGAAAGTTGGACCTTCAAAAAAGTTGACTGAATTTGTAGTGATGGATACAACGGTTGGAATATTTTGGACTGTATGAAGACATCACGACCCCAGTTCCCGATGAAATAAATCTTTCCAGGCTGGAAGGATTAATAATTAAGGTAAATCTTACATATTTACATAAAATATTCACACGAAAGGTGAAGGGAAGAAGTAAAGGCAATTTAAGGAAGGTTGAAAGAACGTGTCGAGGTGCCATTACTGATCTTCTGAGCAGGAAGTGATGGGAATTCAGAAAAGTGGTTTTAAAATACCTAGTCCTGGACAAACCATCTTCATCAAATGGTATAGGATCTCCTGCTTAAGTAGGGGGTTGGACTAGATGACCTCCAAGGTCTTTTCTAGCTCTATTCTGATTGATTCAAGGTCATCAAGACTTGGAAGTGACCGAATATCAACCACAACTCTGAACCAACTTACATATTGTAAATATAGCAAAATAATAATAATAATAAAAAATGGATAAGCTACCCAACTATTTATGCATCGTGTTGTTGGTACATTTCATTGTGAAGCTGCAAAATTTCTTTCTGTGCTCAAAACTATTTTTAGTCAAGAATGTATTGTGCATTAACATACCCCCTCCTCATTAAGAAAAGATATTGTCCCGGTACACAAAAGTACACTGTGTATTCGGTGTGAAAAGCACACACAGCCTTTAATAGGTTCCTGTCAAGATAAAATTGTAAAATATTTTACCTTTTCTCCTATTTTCTGTTTTTCACGGGATTCCAACGAAGCAGGTAGATTTAATGAGCACAAGGGTTGCCTTATTGTGGGTTTTCTCTTTGCTTGCAGTTCCTGTATTATAAAAGAAAGAAATGGTTAGGGAATCACAGGTATTATCCTCACAATGAGCTATGTACAACAAGGAGCTTTATTTCCCATTGAATTACAAACAGAGAAACATTATTCAGGATGTTTACTAAAATCCAAATAAAAAGCCATCAGCTCTCTACGATCGGAAACTTTTATCACATTAGATGTGTTGGATGGAAAGCTTGAAACTATTTTTAAAGCACCCGAAGGCCAGACAAGGAATAATTGGTGGAAACTGATCAAGGAAAGATTCAACCTGGAAATAAGGAGGAATTTTCTGACAGTGAGAACAATCAACTGAATGGAACAGAAGTTGCCTTCGGAAGTTGTGGGAGCTTCATCACTGGAAGCTTTCAAGACGTTTATTCTAGTCTAGTGAAGAGAAGAACCAAGAACCAAGACATGATAGCATCTTCCAATATTTGGGGGGCTGCCACAGAGAGCAGGAAGGGGGTCAAGCTATTCTCCAAAACACCTGAAGGCCAGAGAAAGGATGGAAACTGACCAAGGAGAGATTCAACCTAGAAATAAGGAGGAATTTTCTGACAGTGAGATCAATCAACCCATGGAACAGAAGTTGCCTTCAAACGTTGTGGGAGCTTCATCACTGGAAGCTTTCAAGACGTTTATTCTAGTCTAGTGAAGAGAAGAACCAAGAACCAAGACATGATAGCATCTTCCAATATTTGGGGGGCTGCCACAGAGAGGAGGGGGGTCAAGCTATTTTCCAAAGCCCCTGAAGGCCAGACAAGGAATATAGTAATGGATGGAAACTGACCAAGGAGAGATTCAACCTAGAAATAAGGAGAAATTTTCTGACAGTGAGATCAATCAACCCATGGAACAGAAGTTGCCTTCAAAAGTTGTGGGAGCTTCATCACTGGAAGCTTTCAAGACGTTTATTCTAGTCTAGTGAAGAGAAGAACCAAGAACCAAGACATGATAGCATCTTCCAATATTTGGGGGGCTGCCACAGAGAGGAGGGGGGTCAAGCTATTTTCCTGAAGGCCACACAAGGAATATAGTAATGGATGGAAACTGACCAAGGAGAGATACAACCTAGAAATAAGGAGGAATTTTCTGACAGTGAGAACCATCAACCCATGGAACAGAAGTTGCCTTCGGAAGTTGTAGGAGCTTCATCCTTGGAAGCTTTCAAGAAGAGATTGGACTGCCCTCTGTCAGAAATGGTGTAGGGTCTCCTGCTTGGGCGGGGGGATGGACTAGATGACCTACAAAGTCCCTTCCAACTCTGTTCATCTGTTAATCTTTTATGCAGAGATCCAACAGTGTCTTTATGGTCTTTCAAGGGGAATGGAATCCAATCAATGCTGTGATGTTTTTTTTATAGATTAAAATGTTGCGAAACAAGGTAATCTTTTCCGAGACGGAATTCACAAGACTTCTCCTTCAATTATTTCCTTCGAGGTGGGCAGAGGGGATCATCAGGCATCTGACAGCATTCCGGACTGATGTGTGCATTGACTTTTTTTTTTTACCGCCTCAGATGTAAACAAAAGGGCTCCAAAGTTTTGCATAAATGCTTCTAGAAAACACTTTTATTTATTTTATATATTTTTTTAAAAAGCTGCTTGCCAAAAACTTTTAACTTTCTCATTGAAGGGTCCTTTTTAAAAGCACGTCAAAGCAAACAGCAAGCCACTTTTTTTTTTAAAAAAAAATGGATAACGTGTACACTGTTTTCCCCCAAATAATCCCTATTCTGAAAATAAGCCCTAGCATGTTTTATGCATGCTTCTAAGATAAGCCCTTTACCCCAAAATAAGCCCTACTTAAGAGCCCAGTCAGACAGACAGCTGCCCGTTCCATCTGGTTGCTCGTGATGCTGCGACCCACAAGTTGAAGTGGGAGGGTGGTTACTCCACATGCCCCACACCAGGTAACCTCAGGGCCTCCACAGGCAGGCCATCCCTGCGCCAACATCTGCCTCATGTTGGCAGCCCCAGCAGCCATTGCTGTGGCCCGCCAGCGACCAGCAGAGCTGGCAGCAGAGTCGGACAGTGAGGAGGTTGGGGAGGAACATGGGACAGTCCTGGAGTTTGGGGAAGGCTCGGACGAGGGCTCTGTGCCGGAGACAGAGAGGGGGCCAGGGCCGTCTGGTAGTTATTTACTGCCTCCGGAGTCTGACATCAGCGAGGCAGAAGAACAGCAGGAGCCTTTTCCCAGTGTGCGCATGCGCAGAGCTGCCAGAAGGCAAGAACAGTTAAGACAAAAAAGGTCGACTTGGGAGTAAGGCTTGGAGATGATTGGCCCCTCCCATAAGCCATAAAAGAGGAGAGAACATGAGCTTTTGCAGGGAGCAATTAATTCATCTGGTCGGTTCAAGCTTTGAAACGTTCTGTTGGACTCTGTGCTAAGTTTGGCCTCGCTCTGCATTTGGCCATGAGGTCTCTGGCAGCCTTTCCAGGGAGATAAAGGTGCGCGTTTATCAACATTCCCCTGAAGGACTGTGGCAACTCGAGCAGACATCTGTCGGAATCTTCACAGACTGGTTGGGAAGCCATGCGGGCTGTGAATGACCATAATTCACAGTCCTATTGCCAAGAGCTGAGGTGGCGCAGTGGTTAGGGCGCAGTATTGCAGGCCACTTCAGCTGACTGTTATCTGCAGTTCAGCGGTTCAAATCTCACCAGCTCAAGGTTGACTCAGCCTTCCATCCTTCCAAGGTGGGTGAAACGAGGACCCAGACTGTGGGGGTGATATGCTGACTCTGTAAACCACTTAGAGAGGGCTGAAAGCCCTATGAAGCGGTATATAAGTCTAACTGCTATTGCTATTGCTATTGTTCGCAGAGAAGGTTGTGTGGTGTGTTGGTGCCACGGCCAAGAGGCAAAGCAGGTGTCAGGGCACGGATGGCCTGGCTGCGGGGGCCCTCATGTAAGCTGGTTTTGGGCATGGGGGGCAGCTCCACCCCTGTACTTTGCAGGGGTGGCACTGGTGCACCACGTGGCCTCCTGTCCCGCAGTGAGCAAGCAGTAGTGGGCCTCCCATACATGGGAAAAAAATAAGACACCCCCTGAAAATAATCCCTGCTGCTTATTTTGGGGCCCAGAAGGAAATAAGAACCCAATCTTATTTTCCAGGAAACACAGGTAGTTGTTTTCACAGCAATCTATCTTCTGTGAAGTGGAAATAATCATCATAAAAAAAAAACTACAAAAAATAATAAAAATAACCTACGTGAGATGATTTACCTGTGGATCAAAACTGACAGAGAGTCCCTGCATGGAAATAATTCCTACATTGCTAATAGCAATAGCAATAGCAGTTAGACTTATATACCGCTTCATAGGGCTTTCAGCCCTCTCTAAGCCGTTTACAGAGTCAGCATATCGCCCCGAACAACAATCCGGGTCCTCATTTTACCCACCTCGGAAGGATGGAAGGCTGAGTCAACCTTTGAGCCGGTGAGATTTGAACAGCCGAACTGCAGAACTGCAGTCAGCTGAAGTAGCCTGCAGTGCTGCATTTAACCACTGCGCCACCTCGGCTCTTGAGACAGGAAGTTACAAATATTCAAACTTTACAGGATTTGGTGGAAACACCCAGGGAAACCTTGAGAAGGGGAAGAGAAACCTAAAAGTGGCTTTTTAGTTATACAGGCAGTCCTCAACTTACAACTGTTCATTTGGCGATGGTACAAAGTTACAACAGCACTCAAAAAAATGACTTACGGTCGTTTTTCACACTTACGACCGTTGCAGCATCCCCAGGGTCACATGCAGAGGTGGGTTCCTACCAGTTTGCACCTATTCGGTAGAACCGGTTCGTCAAATCTACCGAACCGGTTAGAAGAGGTTCCACCAGTGGACCCGGAAAGCAGGCCACACCTACAGAACCGGTTCCAAATTTTTTTGAAACCCACCACTGGTCACATGGCTTGGAAACTGCCATGTACTTACGACAGTTGCAGTGTCCCCAGATCACATGATTCCCTTTTGCAACCTTCTGGCCAGCGAAGTCCATTGGGAAGCCAGATTTGTTTAACAACCATGTTATTTGCAATGATTCACTTAACAATTGTGGTAAGAAAGGTTGTAAAACTCACTTAACAAATGCCTCACTTAGCAACAAAAGTGTTGGGCTCAATTGCAGTTGTAAGTTGAGGATTACCTGTAATTGGACTCTCTCTCCTATCAGCCTCAGCCAGCATGCTCAAGCAAATGGGTTTTGTAGTTCTGATGGGCCGCGGATGCCAAGCTTAAATTTAAGATCCTTTATATCAGTGTTTCTCAACCTTGGAGACTTTAAGCCCTGTGGACTTCAACTCCCAGAATCCCCCAGCCAGCTATGCTATGCTGGCTGGGGGATTCTGGGAGTTGAAGTCCACAGGGCTTAAAGTCTCCAAGGTTGAGAAACACTGCTTCATATTATATATCGTGAAAGTACGTTTATATTAACGTTTCCCAAAAGCACAAAAACTAATTTAAAACAAAATGGCAGAGTTAACTAAAGTATGAATAATCTTTCATTTCTACGGTTATTAATGTCAAGGATTTGTTTTCCCCTGAACCTCCGTGAAATTCAACATTGCCTGAAATGAGGGAGACTTCTCTAAAGACAGAGGAAATGTGTTACAAGGTGGTTCTTGTTATTACCATTTCCCTCACCTCAGGGGACGTTTACAAAAGTGGCCACAGGATGCAGGGTCGTGGGGGAGTGTGTTTGTGTTATTATACACAGGTGCTGTGCGGGCATGTGTTGGCTCGCTAACCAATTTTTCTTTGGATGAACAAGCAGACACAGGCGGCATTGGTTTGCCTGTTCTTTGGCTTGGTCCCACAAAAAGGCAAAAATCAGAATTTTGAGAGAGAGAGGGAGGGAGGAAGGGAGAGAGAGAGAGAGATCTAGATCTAGATAGATACCAATGGATGGATAGAGACAGAAAGACAGACAGATGTAGAGGTAGGGGTAGAAATAGAGATAGATATTAGCGATATGAAGATAGATAGACAGACAGATGATAGATGATAGATAGATAGATAGATAGATAGATAGATAGATAGATAGATAGATAGATTTAGAAAGAAGTAGGTAGGTAGGTAGGTAGGGATGAATGAGTGGATGGATGGATGGATGGATGGAGATAGTTAGTTAGTTAGTTAGTTAGTTAGTTAGTTAGATAGATAGATAGATAGATAGATAGATAGATAGATAGATAGATAGATAGATAGATAGATAGATAGAATGATTTAAAAAGAGATGTAGGTAGGTAGGTAGGTAGGTAGGTAGATGATAGATAGATAGATAGATAGATAGATAGATAGATAGATAGATAGATAGATAGATAGATAGATAGATAGATAGATTGATTTAGAAAGAGATGTAGGTAGGTAGGTAGGTAGGTAGGTAGGTAGGTAGGTAGGTAGGTAGGTAGCGATGAATGAATGGATGTATAGATAGATGAATAGTTTCATAGAAAGTTAGTGTCAGATTTCCTAAAGATGCCCTAATTAACTTACGAGTCTCGAGCCAAGTTTCCAAAGAAATCCAATAATTTTTAGGAGCAACATCTCGGCAATACCCACGTGGAGTCAGATCTAACCTCAATTAAATTATGGCTGAACTTCACCCCTGTTTCTCCCCTCCCCTCAGTCTGTGTCATAAATCACATTTGCCAACGAGGTGCTGCGGCAGGTTATAAAATTTCACACCTCACAAGTCTGCTGTAGTAATAAGAGGCCTGACTCTAACAGAAGGTCTGCGTGGAATTCTCTGCCCCCTCTCCTCCAATGTCAACTTGATAACAGAGACGGAAATGCTTTACAAGTTGGCAATTAGAATGTTATATCTTGGCTATTTGCACACCCATTTTTCACACAGCAACGGCCCCCCCAACCGGCAACCACAATTACGACCACAACCGAGCCCAAAATTTCAGTTGGTAAGCAAGACAGCTGTCACATGAGTTCCGCCCCGATTTTACAACCTTTCGTGCCGCAGTTGTTAAGAGAATCACTGCAGTTTTTAAGTTACTTAGACAGTCGTTAAGTGAATCTGGCTTCCCCCATTGACTTTCCTCGTCAGAAGGTTGCTAAAAAGGATCGCATGACCCCCCACACACACACCCCGGACTCTGCAACTGTCGTATTTCAACTTTTTTATTTTTCTTTAAAAAAAAAAAAAAAACACAAATATGTCATCATTTGTCAATCATTAAGACATTGAAGTACAATTTTTTTTTTGTTGTGTGTATCCCTCCCTCCCTCCACCCCCCCACCCCTCCTCCTCCTTCCCCCCCCCGACTTCCCAGAACCCGTACACGGTATGGATTTTTAACTAACACAGTCTAAAATCTATTGAGAAAAAAGAAATAAAGAAATTAATGACATTCTAGATTGACCTTAGCTTCTTCTTACTGAACTGACTTTTAACAGTTTAAATCATTTCTGATCTTAAGCATAGGCTAACTGGAATTTCTTAGTCCCGTATTTATTTTGTATATAGTCAATCCATTTTTTCCAGTCTCGTTTATATCTCTCATTTGAATGATCTTTGAGATATGCCGATATTTTAGCCATTTCAGCTAAGTTTGTTACTTTCAATGTCCATTCTTGGATTGTAGGCAAGTCTTCCTTCTTCCAATATTGCGCCACCAACAGTCTTGCTGCAGTTATCAGGTGCAGAGTCAAATTGGTCTCTACCACTGTAAAATCAGTACATATACCTAGTAAAAATAACTGAGGACTAAACTTTATCCTTCTTTTAAAAACATTTTGCATGACCCACCATATTTTTATCCAAAATGCCTTAACCTTTTGGCAGGTCCACCATATATGATAATATGTAGCATCGAGAGAACCACACCTCCAACATTTAGGCTGTACATTCGGATACATAGAAGCCAACTTTTTAGGATCTAAATGCCATCTATAGAACATCTTGTAAAAATTTTCTCTCAGATTTTGAGCTTGTGTAAATTTCACATTTCTTACCCAGATTCTTTCCCATGTATCCAACATTATTGGTTCCTCAATATTTTGAGCCCATTTTATCATACAATCTTTAACTAATTCTGTTTCCGAATCCATCTGTATTAATACATTATATATCCTCTTTATATGCATTAAGCTTTGATCTCTTATTTGTTTAAACAGATTATCCTCAACTTGAATAAAACCAATTTTTTGATCTATTTTCCACCTAGCCTGTAATTGCCCATACTGGAACCATGTTTGAACTACCTTCTCCTCTTTAATACCTCTAAACATTTTAATTGTAATACCCCCCTTTCCGAGGTAAGAAGCTGTCTGTAAGTAATTCTGTCCTGTTTTTGTGCTGTATTCATATTTTCAATTGCGTGTCTAGGAATTGCCCACATGGGTATCTTGTCATTTAATTTATATTGATATTTCTTCCAGACCCGCAATAAAGCATTTCTTAAAATATGACTTTTAAAGGTCTTATCCAATTTTTTGCTGAATAACAGGTAAGCATGCCAACCAAATACCAGATCGTGTCCCTCAATGTTCAATATTCTATCATTAGTTAAATGAATCCAATCACTAATTACAGATAATGCCACTGCATCATAATATAGTTTTAAATTAGGTAGTTTCAATCCTCCTCTCTCACGTACATCTTGCATTATTTTCATCTTTACCCTCGGCTTCTTTCCTGCCCACACAAATTTGTTGATACCCTTCTGCCATTCTAAAAGGTTCGCATCTTTTTTAAGTATAGGTAACATTTGGAAGAGAAATAAAAATTTTGGTAAAATGTTCATTTTCACTGCCGCTATCCTACCCAGCAAAGATAAGTGCAATTTCTCCCATTTTTTCATCTCTGTCTGTATGCTATACCAAAGTGGTTCATAATTATGCTTATATAATTTCCCATTTGAAGTTAAAATGTTAACTCCAAGATATTTGACTTTTTTAACTACCTCACATCCTAGCATCACTCCTAATTCTTCCTTTTGTTTAATATTCATATTTATAGCTAATATTTTCGTTTTTCCTAAGTTTATTTTAAAGCCCGACACTTGACCATATTGATTAATCATATTCATTAAAACCATACTGGATTCCTGCGGTTGTTCCAATATTATGACCAAATCATCCGCAAAAGCGCGGACTCTATATTCTTGCTGCCTAATCTTGATCCCTTTTAAACCATCCAAGCCCCGTATTTTATTCAACAATACTTCCAAAGTTATAATAAACAATAATGGGGACAAAGGACAGCCCTGTCTTGTACCTTTTCCAATTTGAAAAGAGTCTGTCAGACTTCCATTGACTATGATTTGTGCTGTTTGCTGTTGGTATATTGCTTTAATTGACTGTAAAAAATTATCTCCTATCTGCATTTTTTGCAGTATCTTCAACAGAAATTGCCAATTAACTCGATCAAAGGCCTTCTCAGCATCCAAAAATATAAACGCAGCAGGGATCTGGTTGTTCTTTCCCAAATATTCTAATGCATTAATAATTAATCTAACATTACTTTTCATCTGTCTCCCTTGTATAAAACCTGTTTGGTCCGTATGTATCAATTGTTGAATGACCAACATTAACCTATTTGCTAATATTTTAGTAAAAATTTTATAATCTACATTCAGTAATGAAATGGGTCTATAATTTTTGGGTTGAGTAGTATCTTGATCTTCTTTGGGTATCAAAGATATAAACGCTGTCTTCCAAGATGGAGGGACTTTACCTTCCGTTTGAATCATATTAAATAATTCTCTAAGAGGTTCTACCATTTCTAACTGTAAGTTTTTGTAGTAAACCGCTGTCAAGCCATCTGTACCTGGTGCTTTCCCTGGCTTTAATTGCTTAATTACCTGCAGGATTTCCCCCGAGGTTATTGGTTGATTCAATTTTTGCCTGTGTTCTTCTCTAACTGAAGGTATTTTCTCCTTGTCTAAATATTTGTCTATGTCTAAACCATTAATTTTATCCCCTTTATACAGTTCTGTAAAAAATTCCCAGAAAGCCTTTTGAATCTCTTCCTGTTGGAACACCTCCTTCCCTCTGTAAATCAGTTTAGATATATTTCGAGTTTTCCTTTTTTTCCTAATCTGATAAGCTAACCATCTGCCAGGTTTGTTTGCATTACAAAAAGTATTGTGTTTTGCATATAATAAATTAGTAGCTACCTGGTCAGAGATCAACATGTCGAATTGAGATTTTAATATGTTAATAGCTTCCTTAACCTTTGTATCGTCTGGTTTCCTTGTTAACTCCAGCTCTTTTCTCTTAATTTCCTCTTCCAGTTCTGTTCGTTTTAACCCTTGCTTATTTCTATGTGTTTTATTTATATTCATCAAAACTCCTCTCATATACGCTTTGCTTGCATCCCATACAAATTCCATAGATGTACCCTTATTCATATTCAAAACAAAATATTCAGATAGTAATTTTTTACAATCATTAATATAGTTTTCATATCTAAATAAATTTTCATTCAGTCTCCAAAACCTTCTTGCCTGCACTACCCTTCCCAACTCCATCCAAACTGGGTTATGGTCCGAAAGGACTCTAGCTGCAATCTTTGTTTTCTTGACCCTAGAAAGCAAATCATTAGTGGTTAGAATAAAATCAATCCTTGAAAGGGATTGATGCCTGTCCGAGAAGAAAGTGAAGTCATATTCCTCTGCATTTCTTTCTCGCCAGATATCTCTCAATTCGAAATCATCCATAATGTCAAAGAAAGATTTGGGTAACTTTGCTCGCATCTTGGTATTTAGGCGGGAAATCTTCTTATCTCTCTTAGTGTCTATCACTCCATTCCAGTCACCCAATAGTATACAGGAACTATAGTCCCACTGTACTAATTTAGCATGAAGATTTCTATAGAATCTATCTTGCTGTTGATTGGGAGCATAAATTCCCAAAAGTAATGTCTTTTTCCCTTCTAAGATTAAGTCTAAAGCAATATATCTTCCGAAGGGATCTGCTTCTATTAATTCAGCTTTCATATCTTTTCTTAAGTATACAACTATACCATTCTTCTTTTCCATAGCAGAAGCTGCAAAATGTTGACCAAGTTTTGAGTTGATCAAATATTTTTGATCAGTTGACTTGATATGAGTTTCTTGCAAACAAATTACATCGTTCTTAAACTGTTTAAGATAATGAAATATTTTCTTCCTCTTCTGTGGAGAGTTCAGTCCGTTGACATTCCATGTTAAAATCTTAGTTGTCATCTTTGGTTGGTTGAAGCATTTTTAGAGCTTCCTGCACGGCCTGTTTAACCTTAGGTCTAGCTCCTCCCACTGCTTCCAGATTTGTTGTTGTAGTTCCTTGATCGATGGCCGATGATTGTTGATGCTGTTGCTTCTTAGCTTGTTTCTCCATACGTCTAGTAGTCATGCGGCTAGGTCTTGGTTCCATAGCACCTTGCACTTCTAGAGAAGAGAGATGCTCCATCTTGTCTGGTGGTTGTATAGTTTGCTGTCTATCCTGTCCTTCTTGTGGTCTTTCTCTAGGTCCAGATGGTGCAGGGTGTCCGGCCTTCAATATATTATAATAAAAATCTCGGGCTTTCCATACAGAGTTGAGGCGGTACCTTTGCTTATCAAATGTAAATATGATGCCGAATGGTGCATCCCATCTATACTGTATCTGACGATTTCTGAGTTCTTCGACCAAAAAAGCGTAGTCTCTTCTGGCTCTTAACATTTGAGGTGGTATCTCTTTCAAAACAGCCAGGTCTTCACCGCCAATTTGAAGCTTAGTGTTATAAGACGCTTGCAGTACCATATTTCTGAACTCTCTTGTAGTAAAATATATAACGATGTCTCGAGGAAGCTGCTTCTGCTTTGCCAGCCAGGAGTTAACGCGGTAAGCTTTGTCAATTTGCCAGCCTTGGTTGGTCCCTGGTCTTCCCATCAGGCGGTCAAAAGCTTCCGATAGGATCTGTTTCAGGTTCTCCTGTTTCTCCTCACGCAGCCCCCTTACTCTTAATGCGAACTCCATTTGTCGGTACTGTATCATAATAATTTCTTTTTCAGCATTTTCCACTTTTTGTTCCACCACCTCTGTTTTCAATGTCAAGTTAGCATTGGCATCATTAAGAACCTCTAGAGTATCTTCCACTCCAGAAATATGTTCTGTTAATACAGTTACAAGACTCAGCATGTCATCTCTAATTTTATCAACCTTAGCCTCAAATTTCTCATACAACTCCTGTTTAAGTCCTTTTATTTCACTTTTAATTTCACTTTTAATTTCTTCTTTCATTTCTTTTATTTCCTCTTTTCCCTCCTCTCTATTATCTCTAAATTTATCTTCCATTTTAATGGAACTTAATCTGCAACTGTCAAAAGTACATGCCAGTTGCCAAGCCTCTGAATTTGGCTCACGTGATCGTGCGGATCCCACAACGGTCACAAGTGTGAAAAACAGCCACAAGCCCCCTTTTTCAGTGCCGTTGTAACTTTGAATGGCCACTAAACGAACTGTTGTAAGTCAAGAACTACCTCTATCTACTGGATACACCTATTTGCAACAGCAGCCTCAGGAAACCCAGACAAGAAAATTAAACCCTGGTTCATTTCCTCTGCCTCCATGTATTTTCCATCATTTATTATATGCACTTTTTCAGCCAGTTAGCTGTCTAAGCATCTCAAGCTATGGAAAATCAATCAAATGCCAACACTACAATGAGCCATTATGAAAGCAGCAGAAAACAGGATAAAATTGCCTTTACCGGAGAGAAGCACCACATACAGTGGGGGAAATAAAATCAAGGGGTCTCATTTTTCTCCAGTTGGAAGAAATGGTATGTAAGGCTATATAAATTGTTTAAAGTTAGCCTAGCAAGGAGGAGCTAAGTTCAATGTAAAGATGTTATCAATTTTCTATTCTTTTTTCCAACATATTTTAGACTGTTTTTGTTAAAGATTTATACCGTGTATTGGTTCTGGGAAGTCGGGGGAGGGAAGGCTGGAAGGGGTTGGGGGGGTGGGAGGGAGGGATGTATATTAGGCTTGACGAGGGGTGTTAGATTTTAATGTAATATGATTGCACATGTATACTGTCTTCTCTTATTTTTTCTTTAAAACTAGGATACGTTAAGTATATGGATATGGAAGCATAAATACCATCAACATAGAATGGAGTTTGCTCAGAAACTGAAATACACCAATGGGAGGAAGAGTGGGAAACAGAGGAGAGAAGAAAGACGGGAAGAGAGGGATAGGAGAGAGGGTAAGGGGGGAAGATGAGGAGGAGAAGGAGGAGTGGAATGAAGAGAGAGGAGAAGGAGAAAGGAAGGGGAAGTAGAGTAGAAAAGGATGATGGAGGGAAGAAAGGAGGTAGGAGAGAGGTAGAAGAAAGAGGTGTATGGAGAGCAGAAGAGCTAATATGTTAAGTATATTGATATGGAAGCATAAATACCATCAACATAGAATGGAGTTTGCTCAGAAGCTGAAATACACCAATAAGAGGAAGAGTGGAAAACAGAGGAGAGAAGAAAGAGAGGAAGAGAGGGATAGGAGAGAGGGTAAGGGGGGAAGATGAGGAGGAGAAGGAGGAGTGGAATGAAGAGAGAGGAGAAGGAGAAAGGAAGGGGAAGTAGAGTAGGAAAGGATGATGGAGGGAAGAAAGGAGGTAGGAGAGAGGTAGAAGAAAGAGGTGTATGGAGAGCAGAAGAGCTAATATGTTAAGTATATTGATATGGAGGCATAAATACCATCAACATAGAATGGAGTTTGCTCAGAAGCTGAAATACACCAATAAGAGGAAGAGTGGAAAACAGAGGAGAGAAGAAAGAGAGGAAGAGAGGGATAGGAGAGAGGGTAAGGGGGGAAGATGAGGAGGATAAGGAGGAGTGGAATGAGGAGAGAGGAGAAGGAGAAAGGAAGGGGAAGTAGAGTAGAAAAGGATGATGGAGGGAAGAAAGGAGGTAGGAGAGAGGTAGAAGAAAGAGGTGTATGGAGAGCAGAAGAGCTAATAATGGGTTTTTATCTTTCTGGGTGTTGACGACAAGAGGAACTGAAGTAATTACTACTTAATACAATAGGATACCGGCTATATAATAGTATACATGTGATGGTATGTTATGAAAATGGAAAAGAAAAAAGAAAAAAAAAAAAGAAATGATATGTAAGGCGGACTAGATCAACCCATGGAACAGAAGTTGCCTTCAGACGTTGTGGGAGCTTCATCCCTGGAAGCTTTCAAGAAGAGACAGGGCTGCCATTGGTCAGAAATGGTGTAGGGTCTCTTGCTTGGGCAAAGGGGTTGGACTAGATGTCCTATAAGGTCCCTTCCAACTCTGTTCATCTGTTAATCTGACTCCCTGGATGATCCATGAAGTAAAAACTCAGGAAAAAAAGAAGCAATGAAACAAGAAAGAAGTCAGAAAAACCCAGACAAAATTTGCAACAAAACACACACAGACACACAGACCTCAGAAAAAGCTTCATCCACCTTAGCCGAAAGTCTGGGGGACGAGCCAGACATTCAAGGCCTCCGAAATGTTAGATGAGAACATTGTGAGAACAATAGCAATAGCAATAGCAGTAGACTTATGTACCGCTTCATAGGCCTTTCAGCCCTCTCTAAGTGGTTTACAGAGTCAGCATATCGCCCCCACAGTCTGGGTCCTCATTTTACCCACCTCGGAAGGATGGAAGGCTGAGTCAACCCTGAGCCGGTGAGATTTGAACCGCTGACCTGCTGATCTAGCAGTAGCCTGCAGTGCTGCATTTTAACCACTGCGCCACCTTGGCTCTGTCAAGCCAGCTATATGTCTCCTTAATTATTGTCAGACCCACCAAATAGACCTGAACAAAAAATCAATTCCACGGGAAGAGTAACTCTTCTTTTATTGAGAGTAGCTATATTAATAGAAACCGGAACATCTGGTGTGTTGTATACGAACATCCTCTAATTTATATCAACGTGAACTAGCAGGGCATCTCCTGGCTTTGATTCAAGGTGTTTTCGACCTTCCCACTGTCTCCATCAAGGCCATTTTCCTTACTCTCTACAATAATTATCAATTATAATTATAATAATCAGAAGTACCAAGCCCACTTTTAAACAATGACCTCATGGAATCTTCCCTTTCTGCTTTAATTGATGTGTGGAAAAAATAACTGGACAAATTATGGTAGAAAGAATGGCAAGAAATTAATGCACGCCCCTTAACGGCCATTAAAGCCCACCCACCGATTAGTCTCCCAAATTTTGTCTCTTGTTTGAAGGAATGCATCAAACAAACTTTCGTCAAAGGGAAAGGTAAGAAAGAAAAGAAGGACTAGGGGGGACAGGATAGCAATCTTCCAGTGTTTGAGGGGCTGCCAAAAAAAAAGAAGAGGGGATCAACTTATTCTCCTAAGCGCCTGAAGGCAGGACAAGAAGCAATGGATGGAAACTAATCCAGGAGAGAAGCAATCTGGAATTAAGGAGAAATTTACTGGCAGTAAGAACAGTCAACCAATGGAACAGCTTGCCTCCAGAAGCTGTGGGTGCTCCAACAATGAAGGTTTTCAAGAAGAGATTGGACATGTCTGGAATGGTACAGGGTCTCCTGCTTGAGCAGGGGGCTGGACTAGAAGACCTCCAAGGTCCCTTCCAACTCTGTTATTCCGTTGTCCCCTGGAGTTATGCATACTCCGTCTCTGGAGGTTTTCCAAGAAGAGACTGGACAGCCATTTGTCCTGAATGCTATAGAGTCTCCTGCTTGAGCAGGGGGTTGGACTAGAAGACCTCCAAGGTCCCCTCCCTATTTCATTCTAGTCTATATTTATTCTATAATTCTATAATAATGTAAAACAGTATTCCTAGGCCTGTCACTGTTGCTGAATTTCCTGTCAGTTATAAAGTTGAATTCTTTACGATTCATTTCAACTCTTAAGATACTGATGGCATTTAAAATAGAATGTTTTTAAAGGGGAAAATTTGGAGGGTCTATTTCTCCTCATCGTTTATGCTCTTTCTTTAATAACTGTCTATCTTCGTTGCAGTTGGCTCTTGATACCATTAAATAACAAGTATATTATTTCGAATGCATATTCAAAAATACAGATTATATTCATATACTCTGAACAGGTGGTTGTGGCTTCTGACATCGTCGTAGGCCATAATTTTCATTCTGATTATTCCTACCGGGGTTTGTTCTTCCATCTGCCAGATAATTACAATTTTAAGGATATTTTCTACCAATTTATCCAATAGCAGATGTTGGCCTGAGCCTATAATTTCCCAGATTTCCTCTGAAACCACCGATACGTCTCTATCCGTTACAAGAGGCAATCTCTATTAACTCAAACCATCCGGAGGTAGCCACAAAGCCCTCCGAATAAAAGACATTCAATCACCGTAATAAATATGAAGGAGGCCTTCAAAAGCTGACTTCCGCCATTGGCGTTCCCATCTTTGTCTACATGGAAACCTGGACCATTAAACCACTCACGTTGGAAACCAGTTCAATAAAAATCACACAATGACAAAATCTGTCCCGTACAAAGAAAACCAACACAAAATGTTTTACCGCTGGCATCTAGCCCCCACGAGATTGGCAAAAATGTACCCGAACTTAAATCCAAACTATTGGAAATGTAAACAGGCGTGGTGGTTATGCCCAAAAGCAAAAAAAACCCCAAAATATTGGGCTAAAATACAAAGATGGTTATAGGAAATTGCAAAGACCCAAACAGGGCAGAATTGCAGTATACAAGAGAGACAAAATATTTAATTTTGCACATAATTACAGCAGCGAGAATAGCGCTCACAGAATGTTGGAAAAGTAATACCATGCCGACAGACTGTTTGATAATCCAAAAGATTTTTCATTGCGCAGAGATGGATAAACTCACCTTGGAATTAAGGGACAAGGAAGACTCAGAATATTATGCAGTTTGGAAAAACTGGTATCAATGGATGAGTAACAGGAATGTGAAGTGTACAGCTTAGAAACGTATAGGTATAGGAATAATTAGGAATCTATAAAACTGCATTTGAATAGTAAATGGTTATGTTAGTACTATCAAAAAGGATTGTAACTTACACAAAACTATTTTTAAAGGTATTTGTATTTAATGTTTTAAATTCTCAATAAAGTTTGTTTGTTTTTCCAAAAAAAAAAAAAGAAACCAATTCAAGTCAGAGGTACAATACAATACAATAGCAGAGTTGGAAGGGACCTTGGAGGTCTTCTAGTCCAACCCCCTGCCTAGGCAGGAAACCCTATACCGTTTCAGACAGGTGGCTATCCAACATCTTCTTAAAGACTTGGAGTGTTGGGGCATTCACAACCTCTGGAGGCAAGTTGTTCTACTGATTAATTGTTCTAACTGTCAGGAAATTTCTCCTCAGTTCTAAGTTGCTTCTCTCCTTGATTAGTTTCCACCCATTGCTTCTTGTTCTGCCCTCAGGTGCCCTGGAGAATAGTTTGACTCCCTCTTCTTTGGGGCAACCCCTGAGATATGGAAGACTGCTATCATGTCTCCCCTAGTCCTCCTTTTCATTAAACTAGACATACCCAGTTCCTGCAACCTTTCTTCATATGTTTCAGCCTCCAGTCCCCTAATCCTCTTTGTTGCTCTTCTCTGCACTCTTTCTAGAGTCTCCACATCTTTTCTACATCGTGGTGACCAAAACTGAATGCAGTATTCCAAGGTTGGCCTTACCAAGGCATCATAAAGTGGTATTAACACTTCATGTGATCTTGATTCTATCCCTCTATTTATGCAGCCTAGAACTGTGTTGGCTTTTTTGGCAGCTGCTGCACACGGCTGGCTCCTATTTAAACGGTTGTCCACTAGGACTCCAAGATCCCTTTCACAGTTACTGTTGAGCAAGGTACCACCTATACTGTACCTGTGCATTTCGTTTTTGTTGCCTAAATGTAGAACCGTACTCTTTTCACCATTGAATTTCATTGTATTAGATAATGCCCAATGTTCAAGTTTTTCAAGATCCTTCTGTATCTTTAGCCTATCTTCTGGAGTGTTGGCTATTCCTGCCAGCTTGGTGTCATCTGCAAATTTGATGAGTTCCCCATTTATTCCCTCATCCAAATCATTGATGAAAATGTTGAAGAGTACTGGGCCTAAAACAGAGCCTTGGGGTACTCCACTGCATACATCCCTCCATGTAGATGCAGTTCCATTGAGGACTACACATTGAGTGTGGTTGGTCAGCCAGTTATGAATCCATCTGGTGGTGATGCTGTCCGACCCACATTCTTCTACTTTATCTAGTAGTAGGTTATGGTCTACCTTATCAAATGCCTTACTGAAGTCCAAGTAAACTATATCGACGGCATTCCTCTGGTCCACTAATTTTGTCACTTTGTCAAAGAATGCAATAAGATTAGTCTGGCATGATCTGTTTTTGACAAACCCATGTTTGCTTTTGGCTATTTCTTTGTTTGCTTCTAGGGGTTCGCTAATCCGTTGCTTGATTATCTTTTCCAGAATCTTTCCTGGTGTTGAGGTCAGGCTGATAGGTCTAAAGTTTCCTGGATCTGTTTTTTTCCCCTTTTTTGAAGATGGGAACCACATCAGCTCTTTTCCAGTCCTCTGGCAGTTCCCCGGTGCTCCAGGATCTCTGAAAGATATAGTTCAGAGGTTCTGAGATCTCGTCTGCCAGTTCCTTCAGAACCCTGGGGTGTAATCCATCCGGTCCTGGTGATTTAAACTCGTCTAGGGTAGACAGGTGCTCACTTACCATTTTCTTCCCTATTTCACCTTGTGTTCCTAATCTGATTTTTGTGGTGCTGTTTTTGATAGGTTGGACTGTTTTATCCTTTTGTGTAAAGACAGATGCAAAAAAATGAGTTAAATAGTTCTGCTTTCTCCCTGTTGCTTGTCACCTTCTTGCCACTTTCTCCCAGCAACGGACCAGTTGTTTCCTTAACCTTTTTCTTGTTTTTAACACGTTGGAAGAAGCTTTTTTTTTTGTTAATTTTTACTTTTGCGGCAAGCTTTTCTTCATTGTGAGCCTTAGCTTTCCTCCCTTCATCTTTACAGGCTCAGGCTATTTGCTGATATTCTGCCTTAGTTATGTCCCCCCCCCTTTCCACTTTTTATACTTATCTCTTTTGTCTTTCAATTTGTCAGAGAGTTCTTTATGCAGCCATGCTGGTTTCTTTTGGGAGCTGTTATTTTTCTTCTTCAATGGTATTGTGCTAGACTGGGCTTTTATAATCTCATTTTTCAACATTTCCCAAGCTTCTTGAGTTGTTTTCCCCTTGAGGATTCTCATCCACGGAATTTTTCCCAAGCTCTCTCTAAGTTTATTGAAATTAGCTCTATTAAAGCCCATGACTCTAGTTTGACTTTGTTCTACTACTTGTGTTTGCATAATGTTGAATTCCAATATTGCATGGTGACTTGCCCCCAGGGTTCTTGCGGCTTCAACACCTTCTATCATTTCCTCTCTGTTAGTGAGAATTAAGTCCAATATGGCTGATCCCCTTGTTCCCTTCTCTACTTTTTGGGAAACAAAGTTTGTATGCTAGGTTTGTTAGGAACCTGTTGGATCTTCCACTTGGTGCAGAGTTTGTTTCCCAGTTGATAGGCAACCACCATCCATCTGAATGTAGTCATCCAGTGAAGGGAACTTATTTACATTTTGCACCACACTTTCACCTTCCGTTAGTATTTATATAGCTGAGGTGGCTGCATTTTCTCACCTGCTCCCGACATATATTAGCCCCCTGTCAAAAGATACAACAGATGTCCCATGGAAGATTGAATTAGGGGTCAAATCAAGTATGTTTCTCGTATTGAGTTAGTATCTCAAATGCCCAGCACTCTTTGGCTTGAGGTGTTAAATCACTCAAGAACACAGCATTTGCGTTGGCCAAGTCTCTGCTTCTCCACATATTTTGATTAATTCTAAGCGCTTCCCTCTTATGCCTGGTCTAGTTCTACATTAGAGAAACTGCTAAGCACAGCTGGCATGATAAGGCTGAGGAGGAGAAGCCGATATTTGTCCATCTGTCTTCTAACTCTGACAGGGCAGAATCCTGTTCTTGCATTGCGGCATTTGAAAAACGACACAGGATAAACTTAACAAGGATAAAAAGAACACATGGTGGGCAGTTGAGACACCACCAATAAAAGAGATTCATGGTCACAACATGTCTTGAGGTAATTCAGACTTCATCAGTATCTTAAGAAGATTTGGGGGAGAGAAATGCAAAAATTGGAATCCGAGCAACGGTAATAATAATAAATGCATCTAGTGTGCACCAGTGCTTTTCAAATGTGAAAAACGTGAAGTTTAAGATGAGTGGACTTCAATTCCCAGAATTCCCCAGAATTCTGCTGGCTGGGGAATTCTGGGAGTTGAAGTCCACGCATCTTAAAGTCAGCCATGCTGGCTGGGGAATTCTGGGAGTTGAAGTCCACGCATCTTAAAGTCAGCCATGCTGGCTGGGGAATTCTGGGAGTTGAAGTCCACGCATCTTAAAGTCAGCCATGCTGGCTGGGGAATTCTGGGAGTTGAAGTCCACGTATCTTAAAGTCAGCCATGCTGGCTGGGGAATTCTGGGAGTTGAAGTCCACGCATCTTAAAGTCAGCCATGCTGGCTGGGGAATTCTGGGAGTTGAAGTCCACGCATCTTAAAGTTCTCATGTTTGAGGAACACTGGTGTACATGACAGTCCACAAACACCTATATCTATTGTTTCTCGTGAAGTAGCTAGTTAGCACGTGTGTCTTTCAACTCTAAGTTCTTAGTATCACACAGGTCAAACAAGACATCCCGTCTGTTTGTATAGATAAGAAAAATATTTACGGACTTCCCATTGGACTCAGAATTCAAGGAACAACTGAAGGGGCTGTAGTCATTTCAGAGAAATAATCACTCGGATAACCACGTGGATTTGATGAACCTGTCCAACTAATGATGATGCCTTGGAAAGAAAGAAAAATATGAATTCATCATCCCACTAAGGCAGTGTTACTCAACCTTGGCAACTTGAAGATGTCTGGACTTCAACTCCCAGAATTCCCCAGCCAGCATTCGCTGGCTGGGGAATTCTGGGAGTTGAAGTCCAGACATCTTCAAGTTGCCAAGGTTGAGAAACCCTGCACTAAGGAATCAGTTAAATACATGCTGTCCCTGTGTTAAGAACCTCTGGCGTACGGACAACTCATGCTTACAAACAGGCTGTCTATTACTTAAAATGGTGGGCAGCATTCTCCTTTCTCCAGCTGACAGCCCACTGAAGCCAGGCAAACTTTTCACGAACTGCTGACACCACATATTTTTTGATCTACAGCCTGTTTCCAGAAGTTGATGAAAACCTCACAGAGCTTCGGCGGTTTTGTCGGCTCGAGAAAGGAGAACACCGCCCGCCATCTTTCACAACAGACAACCTGTTTGTGTGTACAAGTTCCAACTTACGCACGAATTCACTTTAAGCACAGAGTCGCGGTTCTTCACCCAAGGATTTGCCTACTGTGTGTTGCAAGTATTTTTTTTTTGTTTTAAATCTCTGCATTAATTTGAGGAAAAGAAATTAGCAGAGCAATCCTAAGCAGGGAAGAATGGGAAGGGAAGGTTACTTCTAGCCGGTGGTGGAACAGATGGTCTCTTGGTGGCATGAATGTATGTCTCTGAGTCATCCTGGAGACAAAGCCTCCTTTCAAAATTGCATATTTAAAAAAAATGAATTGCTAAACTGACCAGAGTTGAGTGGTGACTGGGTGGCCACATGAATGTAAATAAGAAATAGATCCAATTTGGATCGATCACCAAGATCAGAAGTTTCGTTTTCTGAGCTTTCAAAGCCCATCCTCAGGGAACTTCTATCCAGCGGGGTGTGTGCTGTTCTGTGTGTGATATTTATAGTGCCTGTGTATGCCCTAAAGGTAAAGGTTCCTCTCACACATATGTGCTAGTCATTCCCAACTCTAGGGGAATGGTGCTCATCTCTGTTTCAAAGCCAAAGAGCCAGCGCTATCCGAAGGCGTCTCCATGGTCATGTGGCCGGCATGACTAAATGCCGACGGTGCACGCAACGCTGTTCCTTTCCCACCAAAGGTGGTTCCTATTTTTCTACTTGCATTTTTACATTTCGAACTGCTAGGTTGGCAGAAGCTGGGACAAGTCACGGGAGCTCACTCCGTTATGCGGCACTAGGGATTCGAACCGCCGAACTGCCGAACTGCTGACCTTTCTGAACGACAAGCTCAGTGTCTTAGCCACTGAGCCACCGCATCCCTGTGTGTGCCCTGCCGTACGTTTGGACCAGTTTGGCCGAAGCGGTATTAGTATACCAGCCTGAGTCACCAAAACCCGCAGCAACCCAGGCCAGCCACGCCTCCGAACCGGTTCCCTGGTTGGGGGAAAGCTTTTTTTTCATTTTTAATGTTCTGTGCATTTATTTAAAGGCAAGTGTGCATGAGCAAAATTGCCCATGCACCGAACCAGCAGTGATGCCAGCAGCAATCCACCCCTGGACTAAGTTAAGCTTTTGCTGTGGGAAGAAAAACTACCTGCGTTAAGACAGTTTTGCTCTCGTGTCTGTTTTGATTTGCTCGTAACATTTATTGAGATCTTCCTCTCAATAACCTCCTTCCTCTTTGGCCTTTGTCAATAAATAAGATGGCGGCTTTTAGCCGGCTGTTTCAGAGAGATCTGACATGATTCTTCTGGCAATATTATTACGCACTCAAATGCCTTCGGTACATTAGCTTGGCGGGTTTCTTATCTGCGTTCAGCTCGTACATTTCCCAGCTTACGCTGACAAATACATTTACACACCGAATCGAGTCACATTGCTCTTAAAAAATGCACGATATGATGTTTGGCATTCTATATAAATGATAGCGAGAGAGAGAGAGAGAAGAATTGGGAAACTTCAGCGGGAAGGGAAATGCTTTCAGAGACGAGGGCCATTATGTTTTCAATAGTCCTCATTCAATAACGAAAAGGATGTTAGTGATACCCCAGCATTGGTAAGCTGATTAGCACTTATCATGAGACAAGCACACAAAACACACCTCTAGCCTGATTAAATTCTCCCTCTAAATCGTTAAGATTAATTGCACTGTAAATTCAGAAGTTTCGGGCTGTTATTTCAGTCTCCAGTGCAAAATCTTTTTGTTAATGGCTGGTCAACAATGAAGTTGAAAGGATGTCTCCTTCCTCATTTCTGGTATATGATTTGTGCTCATTTCTCCTTTTAAAAAAAATAAAAATAGAGAGGCCTATTTATCCTAGCATGTAGTAAGATATCTCACTGTATAGCAAGCACAACATTCCTGGCAAATAATTTATTATTTACTGCGTTGCCCAGGTATTTATAGATGTCGAAGCGTTTGAGGGGGGCCTTTCTTCCCCCTACTCCCATAGCAATAGCAATAGCAGTTAGGCTTATATACCGCTTCATAGGGCTTTCAGCCCTCTCTAAGCGGTTTACAGAGTCAGCATATTGCCCCCAACAACAATCCGGGTCCTCATTTTACCCACCTCGGAAGGATGGAAGGCTGAGTCAACCTTAAGCCTTGGATGGATAGATAATAGATAAGATAGCTATAGAAGATAGATAGATAGAAGATAGATAGAAGATAGATAGATAGATAGATAGATAGATAGATAGATAGATAGCAATAGCAATAGCAATAGCAATAGCAATAGCAATAGCAATAGCAATAGCAATAGCAATAGCAATAGCAATAGCAGTTAGACTTATATACCACTTCATAGGGGCTTTCAGCCCTCTCTAAGCGGTTTACAGAGTCAGCATATTGCCCCCAACAACAATCCGGGTCCTCATTTCACCCACCTCGGAAGGATGGAAGGCTGAGTCAACCTTGAGCCTTGGATGGATAGATAATAGATAAGATAGCTATAGAAGATAGATAGATAGAAGATAGATAGAAGATAGATAGATAGATAGATAGATAGATAGATAGATAGATAGATAGCAATAGCAATAGCAATAGCAATAGCAATAGCAATAGCAATAGCAATAGCAATAGCAGTTTCAGTTTCAGTTTCAGTTTATTGGGATTTATATGCCGCCCTTTTCCCTGAGGGGACTCAGGGCGGCTTACAACCACAGGGGAGGGGAAGTGCAAGGTCAAAACAAACAATTAGTGAACAAAAGAAAAATAATAAAACACAACTTTCATTCAGCAATCAAACACTCGGGCGGGTGATTGGAAACCTATTCCCAGGCCTGCTGGGAGAGCCAGATCTTGAGGGCTGCGCGGAAGGTCTGGATCGTGGTGAGGGTGCGGATCTCCATGGGGAGCTCGTTCCATAGGGTCGGGGCAGCAACAGAGAAGGCTCTCCTCCGTGTGGTCGCCAGTCGGCATTGACCGGCTGATGGAATTCGGAGGAGGCCTAGTCTGTGCGATCTAATTGGTCGGTTTAGGGAGGTAATCGGCAGAAGGCGGTCTCTCAAGTACCCAGATCCACTACCATGGAGTGCTTTAAAGGTGGTCATTAGTATCCTGAAGCGCACCCGGAGACCAACAGGCAGCCAGTGCAGCTCGCGGAGGACAGGTGTAACGTGGGCGAACCGAGGTGCGCCCACTATCACTCGCGCGGCTGCATTTTGGACTAGCTGTAGTCGCCGGATGCACTTCAGGGGCAGCCCCATGTAGAGCCCATTGCAGTATTCCAGTCTGGAGATCACAAGGGCTCGAGTGACTGTTGTGAGGGCCCCCCGATCTAGGTAGGGCCGCAACTGGCGGACCAGGCGAACCTGGGCAAATGCCCCCCTGGTCACAGCTGACAGCTGGTGGTCAAAAGTCAGCTGTGGATCCAGGAGGACTCCTAAGTTGCGGACCCTATCTGAGGGGTATAAAATTTGACCCCCCAGCCTAAGCGTTGGTGTATTAGCCAAATTATTGGGGGGGAAACACAACAGCCACTCGGTTTTATCCGGGTTGAGCACCAGTTTGTTAGCACTCATCCAGTCCTTAACGGCCTCCAGACCCTGGTTCATCACGTCCACCGCTTCATTGAGTTGGCACGGGGCGGACAGATACAATTGCGTATCGTCCGCATATTGATGGTATTTTATCCCGTGCCTCCGAATGATCTCGCCCAGCGGTTTCATGTATATGTTAAATAGTAGGGGGGATAAGACCGAACCCTGGGGTACCCCACATGTTAGGGGCCTCAGGGACGATCTCTGCCCCCCGACTAACACCGACTGCGACCTGTCCGAGAGGTAGGAGGAGAACCACCGCAGAACAGTGCCTCCCACTCCCACCTCCCGCAGTCGTCGCAGAAGGATACCATGGTCGATGGTATCGAAAGCCGCTGAGAGGTCAAGGAGAACCAGGATGGACGCATAGCCTCCATCTCTGGCCCTCCAGAGATCATCGGTCAATGCGACCAAAGCGGTTTCTGTGCTGTAACCAGGTCTGAAGCCGGACTGGAAGGGGTCAAGATAGCTAGCTTCCTCCAAGGCCCGTCGAAGCTGAAAGGCCACCACCTTCTCAACAACCTTCCCGATAAAGGGAAGGTTGGAGACAGGACGAAAGTTGTTTAAGATGGCTGGATCTAACGATGGTTTCTTTAGGAGGGGTCTCACCACCGCCGTTTTGAGTACGGCGGGGAAGTGCCCCTCCCGAAGGGAGGCGGTGACAACCGCCTGGATCCAGCCATGTGTCACCTCCCTGCTGTTAGCCACCAGCCAGGAGGGACACGGGTCCAGAATACAAGTGGAGGCACTTACAGCTCGGATGGCCTTGTCCACATCCCCAGAGGCAACTTCCTGGAACTCAACCCAGAGTTGATGTGGCAGATGATCCTCCTGTGTCTCAGCTGGATCTACTGCGGTGGAGTCCAAGTCCGATCGAAACCGAGCTACTTTGTCCGCCAAGAATTGAGCATAATCCTCAGCCCTACCCTGCAAGGGGTCTCCTGCATCCCTCCTATTAAGGAGGGAGCGGGTTATCCTGAACAGGGCGGCTGGGCGTGACTCGGCGGACGCAACCAAGGAAGAAATATATGATCTTTTTGCAGTTCTTAATGCTCGAACATAGTCCTTGGTGCAGGTGGTTAAGAGTGCTCGGTTTGCCTCGGACTTATCCGACCTCCACTGGTGCTCTAGGCATCTCCTCCGGCGTTTCTTCTCCCGGAGTTCCTCGGTGAACCAGGGAACTCTCCGGGATCCACTGACCCGGAGGGGCCGTAGTGGCGCAATCCGGTCGAGAGACTCCGACGCCGCCGAGTACCAGGCGGCAGCCAGAGTCTCCGCCGAACTGTGGGCGAGGGTATCAGGAATAACCCCAAGCTCCGTCTGGAACCTCTGAGGGTCCATAAGTCGCCTGGGGCGGAACCACCTGGTCGGTTCCTCCTCCCTACGGTGGGGGTTTGGCCTCCGGAAGTCGAGCCTCAGTAGGCAATGGTCTGACCACGACAGGGGTATGATCTCATTACCCCTCAGACCAAGATCACACATCCACTGCTCCGAGAGGAATACGAGGTCGAGCATGTGACCCGCTGCATGGGTTGGGCCCCGAATTACCTGGGTCAAGCCCATGGCTGTCATGGAAGCCATGAACTCCTGCGCCCCGTCAGAGCGTTCACCGAGCGATGGCAAGTTGAAATCCCCCAGAACAATAAGCCTGGGGAACTCAACTGCCAGCTCGGCTACTGACTCGAGGAGCGAGGGGAGGGATGCTGCAACGCAGTTGGGAGGCAGGTACGTTAGCAGCAAACCCACTTGACCCTTGAGGTCCAACTTTATCAGCAGAGACTCACACCCGACAAGCTCCGGAGCAGGGACCCTACGAGGTAACAGAGACTCCCGGATTACAATAGCCACACCGCCACCCCTTCCCTGGGCTCTCGGCTGATGAAGCACCTGAAATCCCTCTGGGCACATCTCTACGAGGGGGACTCCTCCTTCTGTGCCCAGCCAGGTTTCAGTAATACATGCCAGGTCTGCCCTCTCGTCAACAATTAAGTCCCGGACGAGGGGAGCTTTGTGAACAACAGACCTGGCATTTAGCGACAACAGCCTGAGCCCAGGGTCCTGACTACTCGCGCCATCTGGTCTTGGAGTGGGACTCCTAGGGCCGGAAGGAGGGAACTCTGTAATGTAGCGAACCCTCCTTCCCCGGTAATGGCCAGCCCTAAGGTCCCCGCCGTATCTGCCTCTCCCTGTCACGACCGCTATGCTCCGACCCACTCCCATGTCCATGGCCCCCCCAACCACCCCGGTTCCTCCCGCCTTCCCCAGCAGGTCCTCCGAGTCAAACATTCTCATTTATCCACTCTAACAATCCCACGTAAAAATTTAAAACATATAAAATACAAAGGTAACAATTACTAAAAGTGGGCCATTCATTCAATTCCAAACAACTCCCATACACTCAACATTCTATTTAAAAATTGCGCAGTTATAATATATGATAATATGGAAACAGTGGAGGAAGCGATGGTCTGCTCCTCTCCCTTATGTCCTGGGGAGATGTCCTTAGCCACCACGTCAAAAGTACGTAGTATGTAAGGTGGCTGTAGCCAAACAAAATTGAGTGTAAAGCTCCAGAGTTCGTAAATGGCTCCCATATAGTCTTGTCCCACTGGTGGAGGTTAGCGGGCTGTATATTCGAAAGTCTCTTTCCCAAGGATATATAAGGCCCCCAATGTAGGGGACCAGAATTCGAGGTTGACTTGCACCGCTCTTGCAAATGGAGGGAAAAATGCTGGTATTTTCGGGGCTCAATCCTTGTCCCTGTAGCCGCCATCCTCTATCGCTCCCTGCCAGTTGGCCACAATCCTACTCCTCCTAGTGGTTAAGTGGGCAGGGAGCAAGGTCCGGAGGGGGCTACAACGATGGTAAATAGTAAAGCGGCAGATGACAAATAATAAAATAGGTAACCAATAGTAAAGTGAGCAGAGATAGATCCGAGGGGGGGGGGGCGTCTGGGGCAGTAGCAAACCCAGCCCTTCAATCTGTGGATTCAATGCAGCCTCCAACGGCTTCCGACAGTCCCCTTCTTTAAAATAAGCTAAATCAAAATTAGTCCCTCTCAGCTCACTAGTCACCAAGACTCACAGACGTACAGTCACAGTCACAACCACTCAACTCCAATGAGTCAGTAGGCTGGCTGAAAAAGAAGATGTAGAATGTAATGCTGTGAGTCAGCTGTTTGGGGCCGCCATTTCCTCCATGCTTTCCTCCACAATGTTTTTCTTTTCAGCTTCAGCAGCTGCTATTCCGCTGCTCTGGGATGGCTAATAGGACCAGGGGCCAGTAGGTAATCGGCCAAGGGGCTCACCAGCAGCACCAGGGGCTTCCAAGAGATGGTAAAGTGGTGGGGGGGGCTCCGGACGCCCGCGCGCCGCTCTCACCGCCGCGCGCCGCCGTCGCCGCCTCCCTCGCACAGCTGGGTGGCCCAGGACCAGGGGCCAGTAGGTGATTAGCCAGGGGGTTCACCAGCAACACCAGGGGCTTCCAAGGGATGGTAAAGTGGTGGGGGAGGCTCCGGACGCCAGCGCGCCGCTCTCACCGCCGCGCGCCGCCGTCGCCGCCTTCCTCGCACAACTGGGTGGCCCGGGCTGCCGCTATAATAAGATACGAGCCTCCGATTTTCAGCGGGTCCTGTGGGTTCCGAAGCTCTTAGGCTCTCCCAGGGGCTGTTTCCAACAGTTTTTGCGGTCCGTTTGGAGGCTTCCCGGAGCTTTTTTCGCCAGGTTGATGTGGAGCGAAAAGCCCGGTCGCCATTCCAAACCCGCGCAATAGCAATAGCAGTTAGACTTATATGCCGCTTCATAGGGCTTCCAGCCCTCTCTAAGTGGTTTACAGAGTCAGCATATTGCCCCCACAGTCTGGGTCCTCATTTTACCCACCTCGGAAGGATGGAAGGCTGAGTCAACCTTAAGCCTTGGATGGATAGATAATAGATAAGATAGCTATAGAAGATAGATAGATAGAAGATAGATAGAAGATAGATAGATAGATAGATAGATAGATAGATAGATAGATAGATAGATAGATAGATAGATAGCAATAGCAATAGCAATAGCAATAGCAATAGCAATAGCAATAGCAATAGCAATAGCAATAGCAATAGCAATAGCAATGGCAGTTAGACTTATATGCCGCTTCATAGGGCTTTCAGCCCTCTCTAAGCGGTTTACAGAGTCAGCATATCGCCCCCAACAACAATCTGGGTCCTCATTTTACCCACCTCGGAAGGATGGAAGGCTGAGTCAACCTTAAGCCTTGGATGGATAGATAATAGATAAGATAGCTATAGAAGATAGATAGATAGAAGATAGATAGAAGATAGATAGATAGATAGATAGATAGATAGATAGATAGATAGATAGATAGATAGATAGCAATAGCAATAGCAATAGCAATAGCAATAGCAATAGCAATAGCAATAGCAATAGCAATAGCAATGGCAGTTAGACTTATATGCCGCTTCATAGGGCTTTCAGCCCTCTCTAAGTGGTTTACAGAGTCAGCATATCACCCCCAACAACAATCCGGGTCCTCATTTCACCCACCTCGGAAGGATGGAAGGCTGAGTCAACCTTGAGCCGGTGAGATTTGAACCGCTGAACTGCAGAACTGCAGTCAGCTGAAGTAGCCTGCAGTGCTGCATTTAACCACTGCGCCACCTTGGCTCTATTTATAATTGCATCTGAAGCTGTTTAGGAATGAGCCTTGGAAATCCAGTTTTCGCTGGCTGGGGAATTCTGGGAGTTGAAGTCCAGACATCTTCAAGTAGCCAAGGTTGAGAAACACTGGTCTATAGTGAAAAAGAGCATATCTGTCGTGGTAAATAGATGCAGAAAAAACGACGGCTACCAACCTGCCTTCCACGGAGGACCTGTACACCGCACGAGTCAAAAAGAGGGCTGTGAAAATATTTATGTCCTCGCATCCTGGACATAAATTATTTCAACTCCTACCCTCAAAACGACACTCTTTAGGGCACTGCACACCAAGACAACTAGGCACAAGGACAGTTTCTTCCCAAATGCCATCACTCTGCTAAACAAATAATTCCCTCACCACTCTCAAATTATTTACTAAGGCTGCATTACTATTACTATTAGCCTTCTCATCATTCCTATCACCCATCTCCTCCCACTTATGACTATAACTGTGTTGCTTGCATCTTTATGATTTATATTGATATTGATTGTTTCCTGATTGTTTATTTGTACCCTATGACTATCATTAAGTGATGTACCTTATGATTCTTGGCAAATGTGTCTTGTCTTTTTATGTACACAGAGAGCATCTGCACCAAAGACAAATTCCTTCTGGGTCCAGTCATACAGGAGCCAAGGTGGCGCAGTGGTTAGGGTGCAGCACTGCAGGCCACTTCAGCTGACTGTTATCTGCAGTTCAGTGGTTCTAATCTCACCGGCTCAAGGTCGACTCAGCTTTCCATCCTTCCGAGGTGGGTGAAATGAGGACCCAGATTGTTGTTGGGGGCAATATGCTGACTCTGTAAACCGCTTAGAGAGGGCTGAAAGCCCTATGAAGCCGTATATAAGTCTAACTGCTATTGCTATTGCTATTGCTACTTGGCTAATAAAGAACTCTATTCTATTCCATTCCATTCCAACTTATTTTATCAGTGATTTTTTCTTATTGCTACCTTCCAAAAAT